>NC_088304.1:4766238-5066238 GCF_032854445.1 Liolophura sinensis
ATGAGTTACCCCACTCAGCAACTAAAATAGGCACAATCACATGTTTAGATAAAATATCCCTCACTTGGCGATCAGCACTGAGAAGTTAGAACCAGGAAACAGGGTTGGTTGGCCCAGTGTCAGCATAATGTGACTGGGTGGGGTGTCATATCAGTGGTGTTTTTCTAAGAAAGTGATTTCATCAGACACCGGCTTCCACGTGTTGACATACACTGGCTTCAACGTGTTGACATATCAAGTTAAATACGTGATAATATGCTGTGTAACTTACATCTCCTAAAGACTGTAAACTCTTGACAGCTCCCACAATTTTTTGATGATCAACCGACAACTGGGAAGCCAGCTCCAGCGTTTCTACACCGCCATTCTTGTCTACTGCCTCCAGAACCACGTCTGTTAGGTCTGCCATGTTGATGGTTTCAAATCCCGCTATTCGTCAATATCCCAAACATACCTTATGACGATGACCTACTTTCAGTCTGCAGTCCCTAATGTCATCAGATTTGAAAGGTTAACATCCTAAACTCTCATCTATAAACTTTGTCTCCTATATATTTCTGTTTAGTTCACTAAGAATGCAAGATAAATGTAAATATGTACTCTTTTTGTGTTAAGAAAATGGAAAACTATGTCACCTCAACTATGTCCTGTTAAACCTGTAAAGACACTTGGTTTTACAGACGACTTCCGCAACTTTCATTTTTAAGAGTGTACGTTTTAATCAGAGAAATGCTTAGTCAAATTCTGTTGGAGCGGCTCAGATAACAAAGTCATATTTTACGGCAGCGTTAAATTCATTTTTGATCAAGTAAAACCAAACTCGTACCTTGTGTATACATGGTAAATAAATGAGTAGCACTGGGCAGCCGCCATCCACGAGGAGAACGTCCACGAGGAGAACGGACATCCATGAGCAGAACGGAACAAGTAACTTGTTCGTTTACGAATAATTGGGCAAGGTACGAGACTATAGGCCTGTATATTTATATAGGCCTATAGCCGAGCAGATAAATTCTCAACATTTTAAACCCCTTATTATCCGAAAACACAGACATTACTGTAACCCTGAAGACCTTCTCTAATGTGTCATTGTTAATTAGTAACCTAATAGTCCTCCATCACTAACTTGAAGAAAAAATATTAAAGATCCACGAGGAGGACCTTGCCTAGTTCACCTCCCCATAGGTATAAAGTATAACATCCACGAGGAGGACGGTGGCTAATTTACCTTCCTACTGGCATAAGATACAACATCGACGAGAAGGACAGTGGCTAATTTACCTTCCTCCTGGTAAAAGGTACAACATCCACGAGGAGGACGGTGGCTAATTTACCCTCATATAGGTATAAAGTACAACATCCACGAGGAGGACGGTGGCTAATTTACCTTCCTATAGCCATAAAGTACAACATCCACGAGGAGGACGGTTGCTAGTTTACCTTCCTATAGGTATCAGGTAGAACCTCCACGAGGAGGACGGTGGCTACTTTACCTTACTGCAGGTATCAAGTACAACATCCACGAGGAGGACGGTGGCTAATTTAACTTCATATAGATATAAGGTACAACATCCATGAGGAGGACGGTGGCTAATTTACCTTCATATAGGTATAAAGTACAACATCCACGAGGAGGACGGTGGCTAATTTACCTTCATATAGGTATAAAGTACAACATCCATAAGAAGGACGGTGGCTAATTTACCTCCATGTAGGCATAAGGTACAACATCCACGAGGAGGACGGTGGCTAACTTACCTGCATGTAAGCATGAGGTACAACATCCACGAGGAGGACGGTGGCTAATTTACCTTCATGTAGGTATAAAGTACAACATCCATGAGGAGGACGGTGGCTAATTTACCTTCCTGCAGGTATTAAGTACAACATCCACAAAGAGGACGGTGGCTAATTTACCTTTCCTCAGGTGTAAAGTACAACATCCACGAAGGGAACGTTGGCTAGTTTACCTTTCTGGAGGTGTCAGGTATAACATCCACGAGGAGGACTGTGCCTAATTTACCTTCCTACTGGTATAAAGTACAACATCCACGAGGAGGACGGTGGCTAATTTACCTCCATGTAGGTATAAGGTACAACATCCACGAGGAGGACGGTGGCTAATTTACCTTCCTATAGCCATAAAGTACAACATCCACGAGGAGGACGGTGGCTAATTTACCTTCCTGCAGGTATAAGGTACAACATCCATGAGGAGGACGGTGACCAGTTTACCTTCCTGCAGGTATCAGGTACAACATCTACAAAGAACACGGAGGCTAATTTACCTTACTATAGGTATAAAGTACAACATCCATAAGGAGGATGGTGGCCAATTTACCTTCCTGCAGGTATCAGGTACAACATCCACAAAGAGGACGGTGGCTAATTTACCTTTCCTCAGGTGTAAAGTACAACATCCACGAAGGGAACGTTGGCTAGTTTACATTTCTGGAGGTGTCAGGTATAACATCCACGAGGAGGATTGTGCCTAATTTACCTTCCTACTGGTATAAAGTACAACATCCATGAGGAGGACGGTGGCTAATTTGCTTTCCCATAGGTATAAGGTACAACATCCACGATGAGGACGGTGGCTAATTTACCTTCATATAGTTATAAAGTACAACATCCACGAGGAGGACGGTGGCTAATTTACCTTCATATAGGTATAAAGTACAACATCCATAAGGAGGACGGTGGCTAATTTACCTCCATGTAGGTATAAGGTACAACATCCACGAGGAGGACGGTGGCTAATTTACCTTCATATAGGTATAAAGTACAACATCCATAAGAAGGACGGTGGCTAATTTACCTCCATGTAGGCTTAAGGTACAACATCCACGAGGAGGACGGTGGCTAACTTACCTGCATGTAAGCATGAGGTACAACATCCACGAGGAGGACGGTGGCTAATTTACCTTCATGTAGGTATAAAGTACAACATCCATGAGGAGGACGGTGGCCAATTTACCTTCCTGCAGGTATTAAGTACAACATCCACAAAGAGGACGGTGGCTAATTTACCTTTCCTCAGGTGTAAAGTACAACATCCACGAAGGGAACGTTGGCTAGTTTACCTTTCTGGAGGTGTCAGGTATAACATCCACGAGGAGAAATGTGCCTAATTTACCTTCCTACTGGTATAAAGTACAACATCCACGAGGAGGACGGTGGCTAATTTACCTCCATGTAGGTATAAGGTACAACATCCACGAGGAGGACGGTGGCTAACTTACCTGCATGTAAGCATGAGGTACAACATCCACGAGGAGGACGGTGGCTAATTTACCTTCATTTAGGTATAAAGTACAACATCCACGAGGAGGACGGTGGCTAATTTACCTTCCATTAGCCATAAAGTACAACATCCACGAGGAGGACGGTGGCTAATTTAACTTCATATAGGTATAAAGTACAACATCCATAAGGAGGACGGTGGCTAATTTACCTCCATGTAGGCATAAGGTACAACATCCACGAGGAGGACGGTGGCTAACTTACCTGCATGTAAGCATGAGGTACAACATCCACGAGGAGGACGGTGGCTAATTTACCTTCATATAAGTATAAGATACAACATCCACGAGGAGGACGGGGGCTAACTTTCCTCCATGTAGGCATGTGGTACAACATCCACACAGAGGACGGTGGCTAATTTGCTTTCCCATAGGTATAAGGTACAACATCCACGATGAAGACGGTGGCTAATTTACCTTCCTGCAGGTATTAAGTACAACATCCACAAAGAGGACGGTGGCTAATTTACCTTTCCTCAGGTGTAAAGTACAACATCCACGAAGGGAACGTTGGCTAGTTTACCTTTCTGGAGGTGTCAGGTATAACATCCACGAGGAGGACTGTGCCTAATTTATCTTCCTACTGGTATAAAGTACAACATCCACGAGGAGGACGGTGGCTAATTTACCTCCATGTAGGTATAAGGTTCAACATCCACGAGGAGGACGGTGGCTAACTTACCTCCATGTAAGCATGAGGTACAACATCCATGAGGAGGACGGTGGCTAATTTACATCATTGCTACTGGTATAAAGTACAACATCCATGAGGAAGACGGTGGTTAAGTTGCTTTCCCATACGAATAAGGTACCACATCCACGAGGAGGACGGTGGAAAATTTATCTTCCTATAGTTATAAAGTACAACATCCACGAGAAGGAGAGTGGCTAATTAACCTTTCTACATGTATAAAATTCAACATCCACGAGGAGGACGGTGACCAGTTTACCTTCCTATAGCTATAGATTACAACATCCATGAGAAGGACGGTGGCTGATTTACCTTCCTATAGGTATAAACTTCAACCTTTATAGGTATAAAGTTTTCCATCCTTCAGGTATGCAGTACAACATTGATGATTGCCAAATTAACTTCTAATAAAGATTTAACTGATTGATTGACACACACTTATGAGGACAATAGATAAGTTATATGTCGTTTTGGTACAGCTAAAATCTATATGCGGAGGACTGTTGCCTTGTTTATATCTGAGAAATATATATAGCATATAATGTATAAGTATGTGTGTAAGGTGATGGATACCAGGGTTTGTTACATGTTTAGGAAACTTTTTTAAAACTAAGTATTAGCCCGATTTGAATGGAAGTCCTATAAGTTATACAATAGCTCTTCGCCAGCCTGATCACACTTGTGTGGTAATTAACCATAGGTTGTTTATTGTTACTTAGAAATGTTATATGTTTTATGTAAATGATTATTATTATTGCTTTATTCTGTGTACAGTAAACTTCTGACGCTTAATGTTGTAATCCCTTTTGATCTCTGCCTGTGCATAGCTGTTCACAGCGCTCTTGTTGTCAATTAACGTTCAATGGCCATTTAATTAGTATGTAAAAACTTGCAGAGATATAAAGCCTGGCGAATTGTTACGCTCAGTTCCTTGATAAGGACAAACAAGGTGTTTGCTGCTGTTGTATAGCCTTATTTATAACCCCAAAAATACACATATGTAGCTTGAGACCATAATTTGTAAAGTGCGAAAAACATTTAATATTTAAGAAAGCTTATTTTGCCAAAGATATCAAGTAAGTTTTTCAGAGTTTGCCTCTTAACACACCCCACACATTACTTCCTCTTATGGCAGAGAAAGGTTCAAGCGTCTAAATTCTGTGTGTCTGACCTCTGACTTTCATGCATGACCCAGTTTATTTTGTTAGAAGCTTACATCCACATATATCAGATTTCACTGGTGGACAAGTGACCGCCCGCTTTATTGCTCCTGAATTCTCTAAGTGAAAACATTTAACTTGAAACTAAATTAGGCGTCTCCATAGGGTTTTCATATGTCGCGCTACCATAAAGTTACTTGCTTTATTTATGCATTTATTTATTTGATTATTGTTTAACGCCATCCTCTCTTTAGGACACATGGTTTGTTTATTCACAACGTAATGTATATAACATCCTAGCCCAGCAAAGCACGGTGGAATTTTTAGAAAGACATTATAGTCCTCAGACTTAAAAAGGAATTCAGACTTATCTCCTTGTCAAGGAAATCTGTCAGCTATAACTTTCTCATACCCAGAATTGGTATGCAAGATGCATTTATTACTACTATTATTAAGTTTTAAAAAATAAAAATGATCAGAATCATAAAAATCCACACATCACAAAATATTTCTTAACAAATATGTGTACAGGCAAAAGAATGCAACAATACAGGTGTATGTAAATATACCGTCAATGTAATTATGTAACTCAATTCGCATTAAAATTTGCCTTTCCCTGCCCGACAACCAAGCAGCGGAAGATCCATGTATAATACAATATGAATTGGGGTCGGGCTTTTTGAATAGCGCTTTGATTTTATTCATGCAATGAATGAAATCCTCATGAAATGGCTGAAAAGGAAGTATGTCAAGCAAATACCATTTCATTTGTACTACCTAGCACATTGGGCCTACTATAGTGCTTCAAAGTCATATCTGCAGTGTCGTGATAACTTTTGTTATGGTTGAAGAATTTAAAATGTACTTCGGACCAATATCTTCATCTTAGAAATTAAGTAGGACTATTTTATTTTGTTCATATGGACATGTTGTCTCACATGAATGATCTTCATGTCTCCTAATCCCAATTTACTTGGAATTCGACGGTGGAGAGTTATTTCCAGGAAAATTAACGAGTTCTATCACGTACGAGTTTGTTTATGTTTTTCGGACGCCAAAACAATACAATATTTGGAAAAACTCGATGTTGATAGAGGTATAAATGATTTTCTAATTCGATTATAAGATAAAACATTTTCAGTTAAAGTTAAAAACTGGAGTTTCTAAGAACATTCAGTATATAGGCCTGCTCTTTCTACACTTTTATACCTCCGTGCATCACTTGCCACAATGTCTAAACAAAACAAATTTATGGGTAACTTTCGTGTGTCTGGACCGTGGAAACCCGAGGTGGCGGTGTGTTTGTAAACACAGTTTCCCATCGCATGTCTGCTGAAGTAATACTATCTCAGGGTGACTTGTTAGCTTTGCAGTTTGGCTAATGTAGTACATAGCTTTTATAAAAGCTTTCCACTTTTCCGACGAGTTTATTTCTGGACGCCTCAATGTAACAATGACAGCACACCAACCTGTCGTGATTCAGTCTGTGGATGAATTGTTAAGTTGTGTAAAAAGTTGCAAGGATTGTTGTAAAGGAGACTATATTTCATTCCATTGTCCGTTATGTCCACCGTCAAAGTTCAAGCCAACAAGGAAGAAGAAAGTAGAGAACCATTTGAGAGCTGTACACTGGAAAGCACGCGTTGAGGGACAAAACGGTACGTAAAATTAAGCATCAATACGTTTCATTCATCTAAAATACTGTGTACATATATAGTTATCGTCTGCGGCTTTATATGATAGGCGAGCTTTTTGATTAACTTTTCATGTTAAAAAAATAGATACATTCCCTGTCAATGAGATGGTATGTTCTTAAATTATTTTTCTACATCTGTTTTCGAAATGTATACTCCTAGTGGTCATCCAGACGTATATGCAGATTTATCGGCTCTGTAGGTGACGCCAATTTAAAATATTCTTCCACTGATGAGGCAGAGTAAAATAGGTATCAAAGCAAATCTAAACTTACAGATCTTATTTTCGTGATTGGCCCCTGGAGATGGATGTAAAACAAAAAGATGCCATCAACTTCCGGTCGGGCAAATGCAAGTGTCTAATTTGCAAGGGAAAAAATAACTAACACAAAGAGATCAGATCATCTATGCCTGCAATAGAACTTCTACTCAATGGCCTCATGTGAATAGTAGTTGTGTAGTGTTTGTGTACATATTCTCTCTATTAGACCAACAGATTAGTCATTTGGCGTGTATGTTTTAATACCACACAATGTAAAGAACGCTCCCGCTGCGCTATACGTAACTCGAAAGCCAACAGATGTTTTTCTTACATAATGCATGAACGGTGGCAAAAATTTTAATGCCAATCACTGGAAAACTATTCATCTGTAACAATTTGATACGAGAGAAGAGCACAATTTGTCCTGCTGACCAACTTTCAGCATTGCACCATTACTGCTTTTCGCATCGTGTCTCAAAAATCAGAATAAAGTGTGCCTAAAAGCGAAAACTTCTTAAGAACCAAAACAAAGCCACATTCTTGGTTAGCTATTTATGCCTAATGCATGAACAGTAGGTAAATTGTGGTCAAACTTTTTAAGCTAGAACAAAGCTAGAACAAAAGCAAAGCCAGATTCATAATCTATTTGTCAAATTACACTGTATATATTCACACAAGAAATTGGATCAGCTCTGCACGGGTTTAAACTTCTTTCCAAAGGCTTCACTGTGCGAGCAATCTAATTAGGCTTTAAGTCTGCGCTATATATTACAGTCCATGCACATATGTCCATAAAATTGACCGCCATCACATGGGCTGTAAATTGAGCTGTTTTTGAGGCGTAAAACACCATTGAAATAAATAACTAAATTATCACAATGTTCAAAAGACGTGTTTATTTTTGTAGGTAAACGTGCCGTTCTTTGCCATCTAACTGAACACAGTTCTTCACGGCATTTCCATTGCACGTCATGTTGAAGGATAATTATTCTCAAAGAGAACACTAATTAAGGAAATGCATTTCAAATCTGAATTGAATATTATACTCGTGTATATCTGCACTGTGGTGCTTGGGGCGACAAATGCTGGGCATGACTGAACATTGTTGCATGTCTTAGGGTTAAGGTCTTTGTCTTGAACACATTCTTTCCGATACGTTTTGCTTTAGAATGTGTAACGATGTGGGCGTCGATTTTGATAAGTGTTGCAGTCATTTCTCGTATGTTTTCAAGAAAGATACAACTTTTGTGATGTCTTGATTTCTGTAGGTTTTCGTCAGAAAACTTACAAGTGTCCAGGATTATTCCATTTGCGGACGAGGAACTCAACAATCAGGAGCAGGATTCCAACATGTTTATTTGTGTATCTGATGTCATTTCACAGGTATGGATAAGGGAGCAGTTGTCATGCAGGTGACATTGATTTGTTTATTTGATTGGTGTTTTACGCCGTACTCAAGAATATTTCACTTATACGACGGCGGCCAGCATTATGGTGGGAGGAAACCGGGCAGAGCCCGGGAGAAACCCACGACCATCCGCAGGTTGCTGACAGACCTTCCCACGTACGGCCGGAGAGGAAGCCAGCATGAGCTGGACTTGAACCCACAGCGACCGCATTGGTGAGAGACTCCTAGGCCATTACGCTGCGCTAGCGCGCTAACCGACTGAGCCATGAAGGCCCCAGGTGACATTGAGGCATATACTCAAAATGTTTAGAAATAACAGGTGGGTCTGAGCCTCAAGTATTCAGCATCAGTAGAAAAATACCATTAAACTGTGTCTGACAATTTTTTGATTTTTAACTGACTTAAACACAAAGTTTGGATTGTATATATATATGCCGCATAATGTTGATATTTCAGGTTGATGTGATCGACCAGTATGTGGAAGGCTTGTTGACAGACAGAGGTTCAAAGTGGTATGTATAGCTTAAATCTGTACACTTCATTTATTTTCTTTGTCTTTTACATATTTTTCTATATTTCCTCATATGTGTAGGCGCTTTCTGGCGTTTCGCACAGTGACTGGTGTGAACAACAATTAGCTTAGGAATACCTACACATTTTTCTGCGCAATTATAATTTACAGACACAGTGTATTTAATTGACCCTTGTATTTGACTATATACAGTAGTTTTAAACATATGATCATTTCTGTCTTTCCCCTATTCTTCTATAGTGGCGTGCCAGCACCACTGTACATTCATATCACACAAACTCGAAAGATTTCGCTGCTATTTGAAGAATAGTTGCTGCGATACAAATAATTAATTTGTTACATGACATATAGTTTAATGTATTCTTTCACATCATACAGCCACACTTGATGGTAGCATGTGATTTTCATAAAGATCCTCATGCACTTCATCGCCCGGGATATATTATTATGTATCTAAAACGAGTGTTTTAGAGTGTTTCACTGTGTTATATTGATAGCTTCTCCTAACCCCCTTCCTCGTACAACTGTATACATGATTATGTGTTTATCTAGGTCCGAGAGCTCTGAGCTGGAGATTTTCTTGACAAATTCGAGAAGGGAATTTCTAAAGGGCTTTGGTTTCGGTTATGTCTTGGACTTGGTACGTAAAAGTGTGATTTCGGTGTATAAATTGTTTATAAACTGATATTGACTTTTTCGCTTAGCTTGATTTATATGTACTGAAAATACCCTTTGTATGGAAAAAGCCGTGTTACTATATTTATATATGTTTTACGTACCAAAAACAACGCTGCGAGACTTTGGAATTTTGTAAATGTTTTGTGAGTAAATTATGGTCATTCTGGGTGTTATTTCGAATGGGTATGCGTATGGTACTTAATAAGATTTTCTCTTTTAGGCTTATACATATCTCGAAGCCTATGTGGAAAAAAAGTTCTTCAAATTGAAGCTTAGGGACAAACGGTACGTATAGGTACATGTAGGTAGGGTGGTTGCCAGTAATCGGTCTTCTCCATGCACGTTTCAAATAATCATGCCTATAAGGGTTTTTTGTTACAGTACAGATCTGGGATGTTCTGTTATTTTGGTCCAAGAGTGAAGAAGAAAGTGACGGATTCATTGCTGCTTACATGGAGCGTGATTAAATTATGCGAAACAATCTGCATATGCTTTTGTATACTTTGTCTGTATATGTGCATTGGAAATAGGCCATGATTATCTTTCACTGTGTGATTATATTGTTGTGTGAAACATTGCTTCAGGCGCCCCGCCACATCTGGATTTGTACACAAGCTAGTCCAGCTACCAGGAACCGAGCCAATTCAGAAGATTTTAAATGTGGATGGGTTTGTATTTACCTTGTGTTTTATCTGTGTGTTTTTATTTTTTGGTATAATTAGATATGGCTATTTTGGCTCCAGTTATGCATGGAGTAGTATCGGAATGGCTTTCCAGCTTTCAAGTTATCTATATACAGACAGTTCAAATGTGTATAAACATTTGACAAGGCTAAAGCCATAAAAAAGGAGGAAAGTAACTAAGAATATTGCAGTCATCAAGTAGTCATTTACATGTAGATGTGTGTTTAATTATTTATCATTATAATTTCATAATTTTGTTCCGCGCATGACTTGCTAAAAAGTGTGCAGGCATATATGTTTAATTAGTAGCAATATATATACATTTCCAGATTTCAGTCTTTTACAAATGAAATAGGAAGCCTTTAACAGGATTGCATTCTGTTCACATTTTTTTCTTTGTAGGTACGAAGGGACAGTCAGGAATAGGAGATGTAAGGAAGCTTTGGTTCGGGATGTAGTCGCACTGCTTGTATCCAACAAACTGCACATATCTTTACCAGAAGCAAGACGAAGATGCTGTCAAACTGAACATTCATCGTTACACACGGCACTTAAAAAAAGTGAACAATTAAGAGCACACCGCTTAATCAGCCGTACCGAGTCGTAAATGGCATGCTGTGTGTGTAAATAATAGATGACTGATGAGTTGACAATGTGTATTTTATATCATTGTTACCATTGTATCATGGCTATATGCCCTGTACATATAGCCTACACCTATAATGTATTTTCCATTCCACCTCCATACCATTCATTGCTTCACTTACACATGTATAGAATCTTAGAATGTACAAGAGAGTTAATACACTAATAAACTTGCCTAGGGTACTGCAGCATATGTAATGAAACACAACTTTTATCCGTACATCTCAGTAAAGCGTTCTTCAGTTTATAATAGTTTTTCTGTAAAGGTTTTTGCAAACCGGATGAATACAATGCTGTGACCATTTTTAGGGAAAGGAACTTGTTGAATTAAAGTTTCTGTTGGCAAACTCTCCATGGGCGGTGGGTTATGGCACTGCGACAGGGCTCCTTAAAATACATATATTTAAACTAAAATGTGTTTGTTGACTTTTTTATTCAACTGTTCGGAATTGGTGGTCACTGGATTTCTCATATTGGATGATTCGAGGATTATATTCTAAGGCTCTGTGAAAACTTTCTCATCTACGTACATGTAGAGAAAGGCAAACTCGGTTTGTCCTCGTTCGTGTTGGGCTTTTCCCATCTGCGGAGAAAAAGGATGGTAAATTAGTCACCGTCCTCCTCGTGGGTTTTGTACCTGATAACTTTAGGAACGTCAATTAACCACCGTCCTCCGTATGGATGTTGTACTTTATACCTGCAGGAATGTAAATTAGCCACCGTCCTCATCATGGATTTTGTACTTTAAACCCATAGGGATGTAAATTAGCCACCGTCCTCCTCGTGGATGTTGTACTTTATACCTACGGGGAGGTAAATCAGCCACCGTCGTCCTCATGGATGTTGTACTTTAAACCTACAGGGATGTAAATTAGCCACCGTCCTCCTCGTAGATGTGGTACCTTATACCTATATGGATGTAAATTAGCCACCGTCCTCCTCGTGGATGTTGTACTTTATAGCTATAGCCTCGTGGATGTTGTAGTTTATACCTGCAGGAACATAAATTAGCCACCGTCCTCCTCGTCGATTTTGTACTTTATACCTGCAGGAAGGTAAATTACCCACCGTCCTCCTCGTGGATGTTGTACTTTATACATATAGGGATGTAAATTAGCCACCGTCCTCTTTGTGGATGTTGTACTTTATACCTATAGGCAGGTAAATTAGCCACCGTCCTCCTCTTGGAAGTTGTACTTTATAACTATATGAAGGTAAAGCATCCACCGTCCTCCTCGAGGATGTCGTACCTTATACCTATATGAAAGTAAACTAGCCAACGTCCTCCTCATGGATGTTGTACTTTACACCTGCAGAAAGGTAAATTAATCACCGTCCTTGTCGTGGATGTTGTACTATACACCTGCAGAAAGGTAAATTAGTCACCATCCTCCTCGTGGATGTTGTACTTTACACCTGCAGGAAGGTAAATTAGCCACCGTCCTCCTCATGGATGTTGTACTTCACACCTGCAGAAAGGTAAATTACCCACCGTCCTCCTCGTGGATGTTGTACCTTATACCTATAAGAAAGAAAACTAGCCAACGTCCTCCTCATGGATTTTGTACTTTATACCTGCAGGAAGGTAAATTAGCCACCGTCCTCCTCGTGGATGTTGTACTTTATACATATAGGGATGTAAATTAGCCACAGTCCTTCTTGTGGATGTTGTACTTTATACCTATAGGCAGGTAAATTAGCCACCGTCCTCCTCGTGGAAGTTGTACTTTATAACTATATGACGGTAAAGCATCCACCGTCCTCCTCGTGGATGTTGTTCCTGATACCTGGAGGAAGGTAAATTAGCCATCGTCCTCCTCCTGGATGTTGTACTTTATACCTGCAGGAAGGTAAATTACCCACCGTCCTCCTCGTGGATGTTGTTCCTGATACCTGTAGGAAGGTAAATTACCCACCGTCCTCCTCGTGGATGTTGTTCCTGATACCTGTAGGAAGGTAAATTAGTCACCGTCCTCCTGGTGGATGTTGTACTTTATACCTATAGGAAAGTAAACTAGCCAACGTCCTCCTCATGGATGTTGTACTTTACACCTGCAGAAAGGTAAATTTGCCACCGTCCTCCTCGTGAATGTTGTACTTTACACCTGCAGAAAAGTAAATTAGTCACCGTCCTCCTCGTGGATGTTGTACTTTACACCTGCAGAAGGGTAAATTAGCCACCGTCCTCCTCATGGATGTTGTACTTCACACCTGCTGAAAGGTAAATTAACCACTGTCCTCTTCATGGATGTTGTACTTCACACCTGCAGAATGGTAAATTAGCCACCGTCCTCCTCGTGGATGTTGTACTTTATACATATAGGGATGTGAATTAGCCACCGTCCTCCTTGTGGATGTTGTACTTTATACCTATAGGCAGGTAAATTAGCCATCGCCCTCCTCGTGGATGTTGTACTTTATAACTATATGAAGGTAAAGCATCCACCGTCCTCCTCGTGGATGTTGTTCCTGATACCTGGAGGAAGGTAAATTAGCCACTGTCCTCCTCGTGGATGTTGTTCCTGATACCTGTAGGAAGGTAAATTAGTCACCGTCCTCCTCGTGGATGTTGTACTTTATACCTATAGGAAAGTAAACTAGCCAACGTCCTCCTCATGGATGTTGTACTTTACACCTGCAGAAAGGTAAATTAGTCACCGTCCTCCTCATGGATGTTGTACTTCACACCTGCAGAAAGGTAAATTAGCCACCGTCCTCCTCGTGGATGTTGTACTTTATACATATAGGGATGTGAATTAGCCACCGTCCTCCTTGTGGATGTTGTACTTTATACCTATAGGCAGGTAAATTAGCCACCGCCCTCCTCGTGGATGTTGTACTTTATAACTATATGAAGGTAAAGCATCCACCGTCCTCCTCGTGGATGTTGTTCCTGATACCTGGAGGAAGGTAAATTAGCCACTGTCCTCCTCGTGGATGTTGTACTTTATACCTGCAGGAAGGTAAATTACCCACCGCCCCCCTCGTGGGTGTTGTTCCTGACACCTGTGGGAAGGTAAATTAGTCACCGTCCTTCTCGTGGATGTTGTACTTTATACCTATAGGAAAGTAAACTAGCCAACGTCCTCCTCATGGATGTTGTACTTTACACCTGCAGAAAGGTAAATTAGTCACCGTCCTCCTCATGGATGTTGTACTTTATACCTGCAGAAAGGTAAATTAGCCACCGTCCTCCTCGTGGATATTGTACTTTACACCTGCAGGAAAGTAAATTAGTCACCGTCCTCCTCGTGGATGTTGTACTTTACACCTGCAAAAAGGTAAATTAGCCACCGTCCTCCTCATGGAAATTGTACTTCAAAACCTGCAGAAAGGTAAATTAGCCACCGTCCTCCTCGTGGATGTTGTACTTCACACCTGCTGAAAGGTAAATTAGCCACTGTCCTCTTCATGGATGTTGTACTTCACACCTGCAGAAAGGTAAATTAGCCACCGTTCTTCTCGTGGATGTTGTACTTTATACCTATAGGAAAGTAAACTAGCCAACGTCCTCCTCATGGATGTTGTACTTTACACCTGCAGAAGGGTAAATTAGTCATTGTCCTTCTCGTGGATGTTGTACTTTACACCTGCAGAAAGGTAAATTTGTCACCGTCCTCCTCGTGGATGTTGTACTTTACACCTGCAGGAACATGAATTATCCACCGTCCTCCTCATGGATGTTGTACTTCACACCTGCAGAAAGGTAAATTAGCCACTGTCCTTTTTGTGGATGTTGTACCTGATACCTGCAGAAAGGTAAATTAGTCACCGTCCTCCTCATGGATGTTGTACTTTACACCTGCAGAAAGGTAAATTAGCCACCGTCCTCCTCATGGATGTTGTACTTTACACCTGAAGAAAGGTAAATTAGCCACCGTCCTCCTCATGGATGTTGTACTTCACACCTGCAGAATGGTAAATTAGCCACTGTCCTCCTCGTGGATGTTGTACTTTACACCTGCAGAAAGGTAAATTAGCCACCGTCCTCCTCGTGGATGTTGTACTTTACACCTGCAGAAAGGTAAATTAGCCACCGTCCTCCTCGTGGATGTTGTACATGATACCTGGAGGAAGGTAAATTAGCCACCGTCCTCCTCGTGGATATTGTACTTTACACCTGCAGGAAAGTAAATTAGTCACCGTCTTCCTCGTGGATGTTGTACTTTACACCTGCAGAAAGGTAAATTAGCCACCGTCCTCCTCATGGAAATTGTACTTCACACCTGCAGAAAGGTAAATTAGCCACCGTCCTCCTCGTGGATGTTGTACTTCACACCTGCTGAAAGGTAAATTAGCCACTGTCCTCTTCATGGATGTTGTACTTCACACCTGCAGAATGGTAAATTAGCCACCGTCCTCCTCATGGATGTTGTACTCTACACCTACAGAAAGGTAAATTAGTCACCGTCCTCCTCATGGATGTTGTACTTTACACCCGCAGAAAGGTAAATTAGCCACCGTTCTTCTCGTGGATGTTGTACTTTATACCTATAGGAAAGTAAACTAGCCAACGTCCTCCTCATGGATGTTGTACTTTACACCTGCAGAAGGGTAAATTAGTCATTGTCCTTCTCGTGGATGTTGTACTTTACACCTGCAGAAAGGTAAATTTGTCACCGTCCTCCTCGTGGATGTTGTACTTTACACCTGCAGGAACATGAATTATCCACCGTCCTCCTCATGGATGTTGTACTTCACACCTGCAGAAAGGTAAATTAGCCACTGTCCTTTTTGTGGATGTTGTACCTGATACCTGCAGAAAGGTAAATTAGTCACCGTCCTCCTCATGGATGTTGTACTTCAGACCTGCAGAAAGGTAAATTAGCCACCGTCCTCCTCATGGATGTTGTACTTTACACCTGAAGAAAGGTAAATTAGCCACCGTCCTCCTCATGGATGTTGTACTTCACACCTGCAGAATGGTAAATTAGCCACTGTCCTCCTCGTGGATGTTGTACTTTACACCTGCAGAAAGGTAAATTAGCCACCGTCCTCCTCGTGGATGTTGTACTTTACACCTGCAGAAAGGTAAATTAGCCACCGTCCTCCTCGTGGATGTTGTACATGATACCTGGAGGAAGGTAAATTAGCCACCGTCCTCCTCGTGGATGTTGTACTTTACACCTGCAGAAAGGTAAATTAGTCACCGTTCTCCTCGTGGATGTTGTACTTTACACCTGCAGAAAGGTAAATTAGCCACCGTCCTCCTCGTGGATGTTGTACATGATACCTGGAGGAAGGTAAATTAGCCACCGTCCTCCTCGTGGATGTTGTACTTTACACCTGCAGAATGGTAAATTAGTCACCGTCCTCCTCGTGGATGTTGTACCTTATAACAGTAGGAAGGTAAATTAGCCACCGTCCACCTGGTGGATGTTGTACCTGATACCTTCAGGAAGGTAAATTAGCCACTGTCCTCCTCATGGATGCTGTACTCTATACCTGCAGGAAGTTAAATTAGCCACCATCCTCCTCATGGATGTTGTACTTTATACCTATATGAAGGTAAATTAGGCACATTTTATATAGATACCGGGGGAAAACCACCGTCTTGCCAAGTACCTGTATACTGTACAGTCCTACAGGCCTATGAACCCCGTGTCGGGACAACGGGTGTGGAGAGGCCGTGGGCTGTTGGGTCCTTATGATATAGAATACCTTGTCTTATTCATCATCTGTCTTCGATAGTTCGATAATTTATACCGATAATTTATAAGATACCTTGTCTTATTCATCATCTGTTGTCTATAGTTCGATTATTTTGGAGAAGCCCTGTAGTAAATAAAATTTAAGTTAATAGTATGAGATATACAGTGATATAATCCGTATGTCTTTTAGTGAACACAAATGTGTAACTATATCCCACTACTTTACATTTCGCGCCATGGTCATGCGCACTACACCGTCCTCCTGATGGATGTCCGTTCTCCTGGTGGATGTACTTCCGTTCCCCTCGTGGATGTAGGCTGACGAGTACTGTTGGGTTGTGGACTATACATGCAAGTGTACATTACAGAGTTATGTCCCTTTATTAATCACAATACACTTCTAGACCCACACTTTGGTGTACCATGATTCCTTTTCTTTAAGGAACTATTTCTTAACGTATCTCTCATTATGAATGTCTGTTGCGTTAAGAAGCGTGGTATAAATTACTCGTCTTACACTGTCCAAAAGCATAAACCTTGTTATTTAACAGGTTGTAAAATTTTCCGGAATGGTTTCTTTTTCACCACTATTGATCAATACAGATATTTTAAAATCTGGATGCTGATGCTGAAGTTTTACTGACAGACCGGCTTCATGGAGGTTTCATGAATCATATCCTTTCAAATCCGACATTCCTTTGCTACTCCTTAACCACAATGGGTTGTTCAAAGGTAATAACAAGACTCACATCCGAAACTACCCAACACACAACTCCTCAAAATAAATAAGTAAGTAAAGTAATTTGTAAGAGAGAAGGGTCATCAGTTTTCTGTGATGTAGTGGAAGACAGTCGATACGATAGGCATGCCATTCAATTCAACTTTCGCAAGGGGATCAAGGGAAAGTCAGAGGTAAGAAGTTCCTCTCAGAAAGCGAGTAGATGCTGTTCTCTGGCATGAGCTATAATATGTTCGTTAACCCAGTATTTAGAATCTGCTGAGCTCAAAATCCATAAATCATAGCCTGAAAGTGTCTTAGCTGGCTGCGTTTGAGGAATATGTGCACAGACAGGTAGGGTCAGGGAGACAATCTTAAGCGGATATGACAATAGCAGCAAGATCACACGGGGGGAGCGGGGTTGTTGCTTACTGTAGATATACCAACCCACAAGACACAAACTATGTATCAGAACCAGAAAAAAACACATTGTTGACTGGTGTTTTACGCCCTACTCAAGAATATTTCACTTATACGACGGCGGCCAGCATTATGTTAGAAGGAAACGGTCAGTGGTGTTAACCTAACAGCATAGTCGACAGCATTGAGAAACGTACTTAAGAACATTTTATTTTTACGACGGCGACCAGCATTGTGGTGGCAGGAAACCGGACAAAGTATTTTTTGTAATATGTCATGGTTTCTTTGTCTCGTTAAATGCGTTATTTTCACAACGTAATTGTATCTTCAAAAAAAACTCAGGGGTCGGGCTGTATATTCATCGTGTTGAATTAGATCGCCACGTTGGACTGATGAGCAGTTGCACTCAAAGCGCAACTGAGATATATATTTTGCTATTGACAGCTTATTCTAGCATGGTACACGATTTGACAACTGATTTCGCTGTCGCCTAAAACATACCTTGCGTCTTTCCAAGATCATTGAAATCTGTTGACTGCTTCTCTTTGCATGATTTTATCCTATTTGCATACTCCTTAGTTCTTTGGTGGTATGTGATGAATGTCGTTTTAGGAGTTGGCCTTGCAATTGTCGATTCAGATCGTTCAGTTTGGTTGACGGCTGATATCGGAATGGGGATACGGGTGTGGGACGGGACCGGCACATCGTGCCACTCTCTTGATAGAACGGGCCTTATGAATATGACAAATATTCCAGAGGAAACCTTGGAATAAACTATTATAATATATAAGATTTAAAATGCAAAAGACTGAACGCCTATTCCGCAATATCACAGCCATACTGTGGTGAAAACAAGGCTGAACCAATGGAGAGTAAATGGTTTTCGAAGGGATCATGAGAACATCCAAAATAAAGCAAATATAGACGGACGTTTGTAAAATCAGTCACCAAAAAAGAAAACGCAAAATGCAGTTAGAATCAGACAACCGTGTTATTATATAATATAAAATCCAGAACATTTTACATAGTACTGAGTGAAACCAATGATTATCATACAGGTCAATGACCTTTAAATAATCAGAAACAGCATGTCTGGCAACGCTCTCAACCAAATGCAAAGTTGACAAGGTAACCATTTGCCAATAATCACACTGGCGTCACCTCTCTGGGTTTACAATTCCATGCTGTAAGTCTTTAACAATGAATAGCCTTTGTGGAGCATTTAGGGGAAATCCATGCAATCAATCAGAATATATTTGATGACCTATATGACATCTGATCGAAACCATTTCTCCATAATCTCTCTGGAAGGCACAAATATGGAAAAAAGTAGTTCAGATCATATGTGATCCAATACAAAATAATGAATGCATGTCTATGGGTGTAATTCACAGTATAAATATTACACATAATAAAACATAATTTGGAAGAGAAATCACAAACATGACTTGTACATTTTCATGTAGTTAGGAGTGAAATTATTTCTATAAAAATGGATTGTCCTTTCCAGGAGAGCTTCCAACTTCATTTTTGGCATATATGGATTAATTTCTTACACACTCAGCCATTCTGAAAGCTTAAGTTCAAAGGCGTCACGAGGGAAAACAGTATTATCCCAGTCGAAAAACTCAAACCGATTATGACACCGGAAGTTGTCTAAGACGACATTTCCCCAGCGGACCAACATAATATCATGAGGAGATAAGAAGCCTTCAACCACCCTATGTAAAAGGCATTCGTACTTGAAACAAAGCAGTCTGTCGCCTGGTGCCTCTGGTGAAGCAACAACGACGACTTTCTTTGATTTCACCAAGGCGTCAAGAGAGGGAGACAAATAAAAGTTGTCAGGGGTAAGAAGTTCCTCCCAGAAAGGGAGCAGTTTCCTGTCCTTAACATGAGCTATGATATGTTCATTAACCCAGTATTTAGAATCTTCTGAACTCAAAATCCATAAATCATAGCGTGGAAGTGCCATAGCTGGCTGTGTTTGAGGCATATGTGCCCGGACAGGTAGGGTCAGGCAGACAAATTTAATCAGATATGACCATAAGAGCAAGATCACAAGGGGAGCGTACTTACAGTAGATATGCAAACACAAAAGGCACAATCCTGGCATCAGGACCTGGAAAACACACTGCTGAACTCGAAGTACAACAGAGGCCTGTTTCTCGAACATATGTTCATCAGAGAGGACACTTTGATACATTTCCTTGTATGAAATGTCGAGTTGTATTCGCTTAACTGGTATGAAATCATAGCCAGGGATTAACCAATTTATACCGTCTGGAAGACGTGGTTCCACAAGAATCGTCCACGGATGTTCAGATGTGGCGGTTTCAGACGTCTTGGAGCTAGCATTGTAGAACGTTCGAGTTATGTAAAAAGTGTACAGACCAAATCTCTCCGGGGTCAGACAAAATCTGAGGTATAATTCAGTATATAACGGTCTGTCAAGTTCGCCGGGGTCTTCATCATACGTAGATCCAGAGAGAAGTGTATTTACAATGACGTTTGCATCTGTTTTGAAATTTGTCTGTTCAGCGTAGCTTGTGGAGACGAGGGCGTTAAGTGCTGGCGAGCAGCCAGTAGACGAATCCGGCAGGAGCACCGGGTCAATCTTACCGTTTATTTTGTAATGGGGACTTGGCATGTCATAGTGCGGAGTGTCCACTGATAAGTAGCGCATGGCAACACTCAGGACAGATCCCGGAGGCGCAAAAAGTCGAGTAAAAATGGGATCGGCTTTCCGTAGTACAAAATGACAGACGCTTTTGTCATTTGAAAAAAATGAATAATAGCCACAATCCTCTTCTGTAATATTTAATATAACCAACTGAGAAATTAATTCGGTGTTGTTAATTTTCTCTTCGATGCTGTGTCGTGACGATGTAGTTACCAATGTAACCTCACCCTTATCAACCATAAGCCATTGCAGGTTTGGATTTTTGTCTGCTGAATGTAGGTCTATATGATACATACAGTCGAATGAAACATCCTCTCCTGCTGATCTGTAAAAGTACTGCACTGAAAATGGCAAACTGGTATTTCCTAATTCATCAGAGGATATGGCTCTTGTTATATTCCTACCAAACAATAACACGTCATGACTAGTTGTGAGATTGTAGGCGTATCCGCTCATCCAGTCTATCACTATCTTACTAGTCAGAACACATTCACACCCATACACGAGTAACACAGTTGACAGTAAACACCTCAGTATATGACCACGGTGAGGAATCCAGCCGTCTCTCCTCAGAAGACAACACAGTTTGAACCTGTCGAGGACACGCCCGCCATAGGCCAGGGGATAGAGGACTAGCGCGTCCAGGAGCAAGGGCCACAGCTGGGACAGCAGACCTGGCATATTTCTCGACGTTATTGTTGTAATGAATGCCTTATTAATACAACGCTCTCACCATACTATGTCTCAGACGGGGCTGTTGTCAGGTCTCAGTGTTCTCATTTGCTGGGTGTCGCCCCTCAGGGCTCTCTGTAAGGCGGACACCTCTGCATTATGATCATCGAATTCTTCGAACGACTTTGAGCGCAGGTCTCATCAAGTCGTACATGTAAATAAAAGATCGAGTTGTGCCTGGGTAGTTAAAAATAGACCGAGGAGATTCCCCTGTCATGCACAACACGGCCTCACCTTGCCTGGGCATGTTTTGCATGTCTTTCTGGGTGGCTTTGACACATTTGATTGGAGCACATTGGTTTACTTCTGCCACCGTTTGGTTCCCTTGCTGTGTGCATTAGTTTGAAGTGTACAGGTGCGTGCTTTCCTTGATCTATGATCACAGACAAGACCGCCTTTTGGTCTACTGTGACGAGAATCGGCCGATGATTTAGTATATATATGTACTTGTTGTGGTAGGTAAATGATGTTACATCAGCTACTGATCAGAAGCGTTAGATCGATTAGTACGGTTAACAGCTGATACACTATCGGCTTTGAGGTGACGTTGTATAATGTGAAACTGTTCTGTGCTAATACACAAAGCCACATAGTATGGGATTAAAGACATACACCATAGACAGTAAAACCAGACCAGCGACGACAGTGATAGACGCACAGCATAGAAAGTAAAACCAGAGCAGCGACGACAGTGCGATAGGCGTACAGCATAAAGAGTAAAACCAGATCAGTGACAAGAGTGTGATAGACGTACAGCACAGAGAGTAAAGCCAGAGTAGTGACGACAGTGTGATAGACGCATAGAGGGTAAAACCAGAGCAGTATTAATTCAATTAATACACGCATTAAAGGATGCTCTCGTTAGCACCGGCATGCCATTGGTTATGGTGTTGAATTGGTTACCACGCTGGATGTTTGAACAGTTGCAAACAAAACGCATATGAGATAAATCTGTGTTATTATATACTTTCTTCGGTCTTAAGTGGTTTGTGTTGAACGTTGGTTTGGATATAAGTTTTATGATTAATTATTTATTTATTGATTTGATATGTGTTTCAAGCCGTACTCAAGAATATTTCACTTATACGATCCCGGTCGAAACCCAGGACCATTCCCAGGTTGCTGTCAGGCCTTCCACGTACTTTATGAGTATTAATGCCAAGTATATAAGTAGACTATTCCAAAGCCTTGATTAAGAAAAATGTCCAAAATATGCATTTGTTGATTAACCTACGTACATTCCATGAAAGAACTTCTCAAAAAGACAAAATACAAGTGGTAAAATTAGACCCACAAGTTGTATCCACCTATTATTTGTTTAAGTACTTGTACTCATGCAGCTAGCGACACAAACTATTCTAACAGGCCTTGTTTGACAAATCATTGCCTTTTATCTTTAATAACAACACCATGTTCCACATTGTCCATATCTTCATATTTTAAATTTCACATTGGTGCTTTATAATTTTAAAACCTTAATTTATAATATCTCTGGTTTATTTTGTAAACCCTCTTATACTCATTATCATTATGCTGGTACGTATTAAATTTGGCACAGATGCGACTTTATATCTCAATACCAAAAAACGTTGACACCTCTATTCCCGTGTGGAAAGAACATACCCATTATTGTCTGAAAAACACACAAACAGTTTAAATTTGTGTCTAAATGGTAATAAATAACCCTTTTTATTCAGACATCACAAGAGTTATGTCATTTTCTCGGATGCTTTGTCATATTTCAGTGCCAACCGGATAAGCATTTAATGTCATATATAACGCTATTTCACGGATATTTTAATATTTGTTCATTTATTACCTATTAATAACACAGGTGAACAACACGGAGAAAATGAAAAAGGTTCCTGTCAAGCTATACATATAGAATTTGACCCGCACAAAAGCTCCACTTCATGCTCTATTATTAAGAACGACCATTTTAGTGCAACTGATTTCAGAAAATTCGCCTGCTTTTAAACGTTACAGATTTGACAATTTCAATGACAAGTTAGGTGCTTTCGGAAAGGAGTGTGTGTGTCATTGTGTGTGTGTAAGGGAGGGTGGCGGGGGTGCTAGGGGTATTTCTGTAACTCATTCGTAGCTGTATGTATCTAAATGTGCTTAACCCGGGTCTTGGAATGCCTTTTATCGTGCATTGCATGTAGGAATCTGAAGCTATACGTTACAAGGCATATCTTACTTCTTGGGAAATATTGCAAAAATCAAAATATATAATTCCCGTATATAGCAGTACATAATATACGTCTAAATCTTCACATTCTGACTCGTGATAATAACTTACGCTTCGAAACAGATATTCGAATTGCATCCGTCAACACATTGGACATTACAGGCCAGTAATCACAATTAAGGCCAAAACTGCGTTGACATCAACCATCAAAGAACTAAGGAAGTATATAAAGTACAAAAATACGACGGAAACATGCAAAGAGCAGTCAACAACCTTCAATTATGTTGGCAAGACGCAAGATATGTTCTAGGCAACTGAGTGAAACCAGTATTCAAATCGTGTTCCCTGCTGGAATATAAAATGTCGATAATAAAATATATATCTCAGTTGCGTTTTTATTGCAACTGTTAATATATCCAACATGGCGGTCTTATTCAACACCATGAATGTACAGCCCTCACCCCGGGTTAAGCGGGATTAGACACAATCATGAATTCGAGCATTAAACACAATTATGAATTATTTTAATTAGCTACTATCATGAGGCTTGTGAATGGCCTTTCAAATTTAGTCTTAAATTCAAAATTTGACTTCAGTTGCACTACCGATTTTAGGAAGAGCAAACTTGGCATGAGGGAAATCCCCTTGTACATGTCGTTCCGGGGAAACGTCAGTGTGACTGCATGGGCACGATTCACGTGTATAGAATATTATTAGACTTGACGTGGCAACACTGTAGTAATACATAACGGCTTCTCCTGGCCCTATAGGAAATCATTGGTTCATAGTTTCTTTCGACAATAACAACATTTTTCTCAGAGGGCTGAAATAAACAACGTGAAATAAACAAGCCATGAAATATTATCAATTTATTTGTTGATTCATTTCTTATTATATTTAAATGAAAAGAGAAAAGAAAGAGAAATTGTTGCTGATTTTGGGAGAATGTTTACAGATTCACTCTTATATCTGGAACAGGACTCATTCACTGTAAAATGTTACGTCCGAGGGCGTCACGTCGAAAAACGGTAGCAGAGAGGTTAAGATACTCGTGGACGACCTACGAGTAACAACTGACGTCTTCGTTAGCTCTGCATGACCTCACGCTTGGAAAATCTAGGTCGCACCGTCTGCTCGTTTTTTATAGAACTGAACGATACTTACTCGTAATACATTTCCGAGATAATATTTGGGTGTTTTATCAGTTTGGGTGTGAAATAAAAGTGAAAACTCACTCGACCTACGCATTAGTCTATCGTAAGTATCAATTTTTACCTTTAAGATGTAGAAATTAAGACCAGAAAACGTAATTTTTACACTGTATATATTTTATGCATATGGAACTGTGCGACCACGATATAACGTACCTGCCGCAGTTTTCAAGCTCACCCCATGCTGAAAACATGCAAACAGCGTTCTGGTGTGCGTCATTCATAATGTGTATCACCGTTGACTACATGAAAATAAAGCATTGTTGTAATTTACTTGTTGGACGCAGTTCGTGTAATTCGAGCAGCTTATCATTTTTCGTCGTAACGACACGACTTCGCTTGGAGTCCCAGTCCAAGCGAATCAACACGACATCAATGGGAGATAAGCAGTCCTCAGTAACCACGAGTGACATATTCAATCTGATTAGAAAAACATTCGTCTCCTCTGACTCTCGTGAAATAATGACAATGGGTCTCTGGGCTTACATGATGGAGAGCATGGAGAGATGAGGACAAACTATACACATCTGGGGTTAACCGTTCCTTCTAGTAAGCTTGTAAATTTAGATCCCGGGCTTTTGATATAACGTGTTCATTGACCCAGGTTTTAGAGTGGCCTTAGCTCAGAACCCACAAATCATAGTGAATGAACGCTTTCACTGGAAGTAATTGAAAAATATGAGCTCGGGCTGGGAATATCAAGCAAAAGGTCCACTTCGGAAACCACCACAGGGGCATGATCAGACGAGGAGCGTGATTATTATAGATACACAAAACATCAAGACACCGACTGGAAGCCAGCATTAGAAGCACCCTCCACAACGTAAGAAAGCTGGTTTCTCATATGTGTTTTTATCCGTGATAGTGCTTTACACCATTTTGTAGGAGTCGGCCGGACTGTATTCCATGGATTTAATTGATACCAATTCATATCGAGCGATTAACCGGTTTATACCCATGGTTTCACAAAAATTGTCCAAGGATGTTCAACTGTGACGGTTCAGATGTCTCGGAGCTAGAGTCATAGAAAGTTCGGGTTATGTAAAAAGTGTACGGACGAACCTCTGTCTACAGACACAGTTTCTCATGTGTAACGTGCAGACATGTATATTGATGGAAGACAAGTCGCTTTAAATGGACGTTATACTGAGCGTTAAAGGGAGTCGCCAGCCGCTTATTGACACCAAATATAAAAGACTATAGCATAAAGAGTCCCACAAACACGCAACGGGAGAATAGAATCTGCAAATTCCTTGTCCAAGGCCAGGGTTGAACCTGCATCTCGAGTGTCCTAGCAATTGAAAGACAAGAGTCATGCTCACGTAGTCAGATTAAATCATGTGTCAAGGACATGCGACAATACATTTCCTCGCCGTGTATGGCCCAATACCATAGTCTAAGACTACACAGTGGAATGCGTTTACTCTCCTTATAGTTATACATTGAATAGGTATACACTTCGTTACATGAGTACCGATTTTCCTGTACCAGGAAGAGAGGAATAACACTTCTTAGAATAGCCTGACCCACAGTATAGTTATATCTCTTGTTATGCATTCGATCCTTTATGTGTAAATTTGAAGAAGTCGGTCAAGGACACTCGTGGTCATGTCCACATAGCGCTTATATCAAACAGTTTGAGAAAAACTTTTCGAGTGTGAGCATTTAGTAATGTCTGACCAGGCTCAATGTGCAGTCAGCACCACAATGCCTCGTTCATTTTAATCGGTCGACCATTCTAATAACGGGCGAGGCAGCGAGGTAAAGAAAAGCGACGTAACGCGGTAATGAGGCAGCGAGGTGACGAGGGAGCGAGGCGAGGCAGCGAGATTACCTCGTGTATTTGACTATGATAATCTCGCTACCTCGCTGCCTCGCATCACTACCTTGCTACTTCGCTACCTCGTCACCTCGCTTCAATACCTCATTACCCCGCTGTTTCGCCCTGTATTAGAGGTAGCGAGATGTTCTCTATCGGCTTCCATACAAAACTCAACACGTACTGGCATATGAACATCTGGAAGAATAGAACTTAAATATATGTATGAAATCTTTTCAACAGAAATTAGTGTTCATTTGTGATTTGTCCTGTAGGTTAGTCTAAGTATAATCAAGTCTTATATAGTCTTATCTCGAATGTACACTTTATCGATTAAACCATTGCGAAATCTTACGCCTAAAGGCTTCTCTTCGGAACACGGTATTATTCCAGTCAAAAAACTCAAATTGATTATGACGCCGGAATTTGTCCACACTGACATTGCCCAAATGGACCAACATGACATCAAGGGGAGATAAGCGGTCCTCAATCACGCGGAGTGACACACATTCAAACTGATGACAAAAGTAACCGTCTTCCGCTGACTCTGGTGAAATGATGACAATGATTTTCTTGGCTTGATGGAGAGCGTCCAGACACGAAGACAACCAGTAGACACCTGGGGTTAGCAGTTCCTTCCAGAAAACTTGTAGTTTCAGACTCCAGGTGTAGGATATAACATGTTCCTTAACCCAGTATTTAGAGTCGTCTGAGCTGAGAACCCACAAATCATAGCCCACTGACGCGATAGCTGGGTGTGCCTGAGGCTTATGGACATGGGCAGGGAGGAACATGGACATAATGTTAATCAGATACCGCCATAAGACCAGGATCAGACGGGGAGCATACTGACTGTAGATATATAAACCCACAAGACACAGACTAGGGACCAGGAGAAAAAACACACAATACTGCATCACCATGACAACATAGGCCGAGTTAACGAGGTCTTCGCTGTCAAAAACTGCTTTTTTTGTCTGCAAAATCCTTATCTCGAAAACACATTAGTTTTCTAGGTTCGGTCGAACGATATCCTGGAAGGAACCAGTTGACGATTGGAGGTATCTTTGGAGTCACGAGAATGGTCCATGGGTGTTTGGCTGTCACCGTTTCACGTGCCTTCGTGCTGAAGTTGTAGTAAGTATGAGAAGAAAAGAAGCTATACATGCCAAACCTTTCTGGGCTCAGACAGAAATGGAGATGAAGATTTGTATGATAAAGTCGGTCAAATTCATCTGTATCATGTGAATCATTGAGTTTTGCTGGCAAAGTAATGTCCCATGTCCCCAGTAACTTATAAATATAATCATACCCTATTATGTAGTTGATTGCCTTCAAAAACGGCGGACATCCAGATGATTCTCGTTGGTAAGTAGGATCAGTGTCGTCATTTATTTTATAATGAATTTCCGGTGTTGTATAACTTGGGTTATCTGTGGAAGCAACTTCTAAAATGAGTCGTATTATTCCACCAGGGGGCACAGTTAACCGAAAGAACATTGACTGATGTTCCAGTAAAAAATGATACCGGGCGTCTAATGTAGGCATATATATCTTGAGCTCACAATCCAAAAGTGCACATTTATATATTCCAAAATCGTTTATGGATACACTCATCATTGTCAACAGCGCTAGTACAGAGTCGTCCATTACCATGGCTTCCGCGTGATGCCTATGAGATGGATTAACCAGTGAAAAATCTGGCGTCGTATCCGATGAAAACCATGTTACTACAAAGAGACTATCTCTTTGGAGAGGAAATGACCACTCTATTACGGCATCATCACCAATGTAACTGAAAGAAGAAGAAAAATTTCACGTTTCTTTATAGGAATTGTAGTAAATCGTATGATTCTTTTCTTTTAACTCAGCTCTGTGACTTCGGTTCAGGTCGTAATGATAACCGCTCATCCAGTCTGTCACCATCTTGCTGGTAAGAAAACAGTGAGCACTATACACGAGTAGCATAGCTGCCAGATAACACCTCAGAATATAACAACGGTCCGGAATCCAGCCGTCTCTTCTGAGAAAACAACACAGTTTGAACATGTCAAGGACACACCCAAGGTAAACTAGGGGGTAAAGGACCAGCGAATGAAAAGAATGGTGGAACAGTAATGACCGTTGGTTTGAAAATCACAGTGGTTATATCTTCCGTTTATGGAAATGACATACACGAGGCATGTTGACATATTTTACGGACAATTATTTGCCTGAATCTGATGTTGACCGTTGGTGTGAAAATCACAGTCGTCTCAGCTAATTTTTAGCACTAGAAAATGTGCAATAGCGAGTATCCCGAATAATGATAATGCTGCTAGAAATATTCTAAATTCCCAATATTTAAGTCTTAGACATGACCGGATTCCTGTGAACCTTAAGTAGATACTGTAATATCCATTTCATGAATTAAAAACAAAGCAGAATAAATGATACTAATTTGAAGCACATTCTATCTTTTGTATTTTCTTTCTTTTCTGATCCTCGATCGGAAATAGGATCCCTTTGAAGAATGTATATTTGGTTCTCTACTCCCTCGGATGTATTTATCCGTGCGGTGTATACAGGCGCTGAAGATTGATGCCATTTCTGATCGCCATGAACTTTGAACTTTGTGAAACGTCTACTCTCATATTTATTCACGCTGATGTAAGTGTAAATTACAATTTTACTGGCAAATCAAATCATTGGTATTTCCTACCCAATTGTTTTGGTCAAACTCAGCTCAGATGTCCCGCTTAATGGACAAAATTGACTTATCTGGTAACAAAGCCAGTTCAGTCTGTGAGTCTGATTTGTAAATCTGTAAATACATGTTGATTTTGTAAATATATGTGTTCAATGCATTTTTGATATATTATCGACACACTATTATCCTTATAGCGTTTTATATGTATAATATAAGATATCGTAAACACTCATATCAAACAGTGTCTAACCGTGATTTTATTTATTTTATTGTAGTTAAAAATTTCTGTACAAAATTTAATGGTGGTGGCACAGATGTAATCTAAACGTAGGTGCCGTGCATTCCCTGGGAGAGGAATGGAAGTGTGACCAAAAATTGCAAGTCGTTGAAATCTCGTTTGTGAAGATTAGACATGCGTATACGAATCTTCAAACCTAAAGGGCGTTACGGGTCAAAAATCACAATCCCTTAAGAACTTATGTATTCTTGTATCGGGATATTGGGACGTGTAAAGCACCCAACAGCTGAATATGTGTAGGAGACAACTTGCATGTAGACATTCGCCACGAGTGCTTTAAAACAGTACAATACGCATGTGTCGAGATATGACGTTACGACGACAGAGTGACGTCCCTTTATGATATGATGTCGTCACTTTACGGCACGGTAGGGCCAGCCTGGTAATTTTAACATGGGGTGGTATATAGAACATAGAGAAGTAATTGAAAGGATTACACTGATCTGAATTGTGTTCAGGGGTTAAATAGCGTTCCCCCAATATTGCACAAAACATGATGTTCTGTCGATACTTTGATCTAAACACGATCACTGCCATGTTAAAAGATAGACAAGCAGCCCTACTGTGCCGTAAAGTGGACGACGTCTTTTTGCACGGAGACGTCATTCTGTTGTCGTAATGGCGTAACTCGAAAACTGCGTATTCAGTGATTGAAGTCATTAATCTCAAAATTGACTTACGTCAGTACTGTCCACCAAATTACTCATTCCAGGCATTATGACCTGTGATGATAATGACACACAATGCAGTATATACAATAGTCCAGACGCTTGACCCGACTGACATGTAGGGTCAAATACACACCACCACCATTGCTTCAGAGGTAGCTTTCTGATTAGCTGTTGGCAAATCTCTCTTTAAATCATGACAGCCTCATTTTCACTGACAGTTCAGCAACTTATGGGCCAAGGCTTTGGGGAATCCCTCACTGACATATGGCCGTACAGCGTACATCTATCTGTAGTCTGTTATCGTTATCAGATTCACCTTCCCTGACCTAACATCTGTCCTTAAAACTAAAATAATTCTGTGCAACTCTGTGAACTCTTACGCATAGATCCTGTCAAAGCAAAAAATGCTTCTGACAAGAGAAATTCACAAGCGATCTCCTCTCCTTAGCAGTTCAAACTTTTGAATTCTGCGCCAATTCCCTGAGAACATTTCCGCCAATAAAACAGAGGCAATTTTAGCAATGGAGGTAGTCAGTATTGGACCCAGTGTTGTCAGATCAGGGAAGTTAATAAGGGTCCAGGTTGTGGACTATACATGCAAATGTACCATACAGAGTTATGTCCCTTCACTAATCACAATACACTTCTAGACCCACACTTTGGTGTACCATGATTCCTTTTCTTTAAGGAACTATTTCTTAACGCATCTCTCATTATGAATGTCTGTTGCGTTAAGAAGCGTGGTATATATTACTCGTCTTACACTGTCCAAAAGCATAAACCTTTTTATTTAACAGGTTGTAAAATTTTCCAGAATGGTTTCTTTTTCACCACTATTGATTACTCCAGATATTTTAAAATCTGGATGCTGATGCTAAAGTTTTACTGACAGACCGGCTTCATGGAGGTTTCATGAATCTTAGCCATTCAAATCCGAATGACTAAAGTAATGGCTACTCCTTAACCACAGTGGGTTGTTCAAAGACAATAACAAGACTCACATCCGAAACTACACAAAACACAACTCCTTAAAATAAATAAAGTAAAATAATTTGTAAGAGAGAAGTGGTCATCAGTTTCCTGTGATGCAGTGGAAGACAGTCGATACGATAGGCATGCCATTCAATTCAACTTTCGCAAGGGGATCAAGGGAAAGTCAGAGGTAAGAAGTTCCTCTCAGAAAGCGAGTAGGTTCCGTTCTCTGGCATGAGGTATAATATGTTCATTAACCCTTTATTTATAATCTGCTGAGCTCAAAATCCATAAATTATAGCCTGGAAGTGTCTTAGCTGTCACGGTCAGTGGTGTTAACCTAAGAGCATAGTCGACAGCATTAAGAAACATACTTGAGAACACATTTTATTTTTACGATGGCGACCAGCATTGTGGTGGCAGGAAACCGGACAAAGTATTTTTTGTAATATGTCATAGTTTCTTTGCCTCGTTCAATGCGTTATTTTCACAACGTAATTGTATCTTAAAAAATTGTCTTAGTTTTTGAGAGCTAGTATGAATCTCGGGCACTCTGCTTTATGACTGGGTCTAATTCCGATAAACCCGGGGGTCGGGCTGTATATTCATCGTGTTGAATTAGATCGCCACGTTGGTTGGATGAGCAGTTGCACTCAAAGCGCAACTGAGATATATATTTTGGTATTAACAGCTTATTCTAGCACGGTACACGATTTGACAACAGATTTCGCTGTCGCCTAAAACATACCTTGCGTCTTTCCAAGATCATTGAAATCTGTTGACTGCTTCTCTTTGCATGATTTTATCCTATTTTAGTACTTCTTAGTTCTTTGGTGGTATGTGTTGAACGTCGTTTAAGGAGTTGGCCTTGCAATTGTCGATCCAGATCGTCCGGTTTGGTTGACGGCTGATATCGGAATGGGGATACGCGTCTGGGACGGGACCGGTGCATCGTGCCACTCTCTTGATAGAACGGGCCTTATGAATATGACCAATATTCCAGAGAAAACCTTGGAATAAACTATTATAATATATAAGATTTAAAATGCAAAAGACTGAACGCCTCGGCCGCAATATCAAAGCCATACTGTGGTGAGAACAAAACTGAACCAATGGAGAGTAAATGGTTTTCGAAGGGATCATGAGAACATCCAAAATAAAGCAAATATAGACGGACGTTTGTATAATCAGTTACCAAAAAAGAAAACGCAAAATGCAGTTAGAATTAGATAACCGTGTTATTATATAATATAAAATCCAGAACATTTTACATAGTACTGAGTGAAACCAGTGATTATGATACAGGTCAATGACCTTTAAATAATAAAGAAACAGCATGTCTGGCAACGCTCTCAACCAAATGGAAAGTTGACAAGGTAACCATTTGCCAATAATCACACCGGCGTTACTTCTCAGTGTTTACAGTTCCATGCTGTAAGTCTTTGACAATGAATAGCCTTTGTGGAGCATTTAGGGGAAATCCATGCAATCAATTAGAATATATTTGATGACCTATATGACATCTGATCGGAACCATTTCTCCATAATCTCTCTGGAAGGCACAGATATGGAAAAGAGTAGTTCAGATCATATGTGATCCAATACAAAATTATGAATGCATGTCTATGGGTGTAATTCACAGTATAAATATTACACATAATAAAACATAATTTGGAAGAGAAATCACAAACATGACTTGTACATTTTCAGGTTGTTAGGAGTAAAATTATTTGTATAAAAATGTTTTTGCCCTCTCCAGGAGAACTTCGGACTTCATTTTTGGCATATATGGATTAATTTCTTATACACTCAGCCATTCTGAAAGCTTACGTTTAAAGGCGTCACGAGGGAAAACAGTATTATCCCAGTCGAAAAACTCAAACCGATTATGACACGGGAAGTTGTCTAAGACGACATTTCCCCAGCGGACCAACATAATATCAAGAGGAGATAAGAAGCCTTCAGCCACCCTATGTAAAAGGCATTCGTACATGAAACAAAGCAATCTGTCGCCTGGTGCCTCTGGTGAAGCAATAATGACGACTTTCTTTGATTTCACCAAGGCGTCAAGAGAGGAAGACAAATAAAAGTTGTCAGGGGTAAGAAGTTCCTCCCAGAAAGCGAGCAGTTCCCTGTCCTTAACATGAGCTATAATATGTTCATTAACCCAGTATTTAGAATCTTCTGAGCTCAAAATCCATAAATCATAGCCTGGAAGTGCCATAGCTGGCTGCGTTTGAGGCAAATGTGCCCGCACAGGTAGGGTCAGGCAGACAATGAGATATGACCATAAGAGCAAGATCACACGGGGAGCGTACTTACTGTAGATATGCAAACACAAAAGACACAATCCTGGCATCAGGACCAGGAAAACACACTGCTGAACTCGAAGTACAACAGAGGCCTGTTTCTCAAACATATGTTCATCAGAGAGGACACTTTGATACATTTCCTTGTATGAAATGTCGAGTTGTGTTCGCTTAACTGGTATGAAATCATAGCCAGGGATTAACCAATTTATACCGTCTGGAAGACGTGGTTCCACAAGAATCGTCCACGGATGTTCAGATGTGGCGGTTTCAGACGTCTTGGAGCTAGCATTGTAGAAAGTTCGAGTTATGTAAAAAGTGTACAGACCAAATCTCTCCGGGGTCAGACAAAATCTGAGGTATAATTCTGTATATAACGGTCTGTCAAGTTCGCCGGGGTCTTCATCATACGTAGATCCAAAGAGAAGTGTATTTACAATGATGTTTGCATCTGTTTTGAAATTTGTCTGTTCAGCGTAGCTTGTGGAGACGAGGGCGTTAAGTGCTGGCGAGCAGCCACTAGACGAATCCGGCAGGAGCACCGGGTCAATCTTACCGTTTATTTTGTAATGGGGACTTGGCATGTCATAGTGCGGAGTGTCCACTGATGAGTAGCGCATGGTAACACTCAGGACAGATCCTGGAGGAGCAAAAAGTCAAGTAAAAATGGGATCGGCTTTCCGTAGTACAAAATGACAGACGATTTTGTCAGTCAAAAGACATGCATAATGGCCGCAATCATCTTCTGTAATGTTTAATATCACCAGCTGAGAAATTAATTCGGTGATGTCACGTTTCTCTTCGATGTTGTGCCGTGACGATGTATTTACCCATGTATCCTTACCATTCCGAAGCACATACCACTGAAGGTTGGGATTTTTGTCTGCTGAATGTAAGTCTATATGATATATACAGTCGAATGAAACATCCTCTCCTGCTGATCTGTAAAAGTACTGCACTGAAAATGGCAAACTGGTATTTCCTAATTCATCAGAGGATATGGCTCTTGTTATATTCCTATCACCTAAAAACACGTCATGGCTGGTTGTGAGATTGTAGGCGTATCCGCTCATCCAGTCTGTCACTATCTTACTAGTCAGAACACATTCCCAACCACACACGAGTAGCACAGTTGACAGTAAACAGCTCACTATATAACTACGGTGAGGAATCCAGCCGTCTCTCCTCAGAAGACAACACAGTTTGAACCTGTCGAGGACACGCCCGCCATAGACCAGGGGATAGAGGACTAGCGCGTCCAGGAGGCAGGGCCACAGCTGGGGAAGCCGACCTGGCATCTTTCTCGACGTTGTTGTTGTAATGAATGCCGTATTGATACAACGCCCTCACCATACTCTGTCTCAGACGGGGCTGTTGTCAGGTCTCAGTGTTCTCATTTGCTGGGTGTCGCCCCTCAGGGCTCTCTGTAAGGCGGACTCCTCTGCATTATGATCATCGAGTTCTTCGAACGACTTTAAGCGCAGGTCTCCTCAAGTCCTACATATAAATAAAAGATCGAGTTGTGCCTGGGTAGTTAAAAATAGACCGAGGGGATTCCCCTGTCATGCACACCACGGCCTCACCGTGCCTGGGCATGTTTTGCAGGCCGCTCTGGGTGGCTTTGACACATTTGATTGGAGCACATTGGTTTACATCTGCCACCGTTTGGTTCCCTTGTTGTGTGCATTAGTTTGAAGTGTACAGGAGCGTGCTTTCCTTGATCTGGGATCACAGACAAGACCGCGTTTTGGTCTGTTGAGGCTGTGATGAGAATCGGCCGATGATTTACTATCTATATGTACTTGTTGTAGTAGGTAAATGATATTTCATCATCCATTGACCAAAAGCGTTAGATCGATTGGTACAATTTACAGCTGATACACTATCGCCTTCAGGGTGACGTTGTATAATGTGAAACTATTCTGTGTTAATACACAAAATCACCTAGTATGGGATTAAATATAAGCGTCATGTCCGACATTCATATACATTTCGTAGTCCGTAAAGTCCCTTAAAGTCGATAATCGCAAGATTCATTTCCAAAACAACGTTTAACACTTGCTCCCAAAAACAAAGGTATGTAAGAAATTATACAAATAAGAAATAAAGCCGGTAACACACACGAGAGAAGCGGTCAACAGTTTTCAGTTTAATGTCATTCATAGCGGTATTTCACGGGTATTTTAATACTTGTTTGTTTAATATGTACTTATAACACATGTGAATAATACTGAGAAAGGAGGAGGCTATCAAGCTATACATATAGAATTTGACCCGCACAAAAGCTCTACTTCATGCACTATTAATAAGAACGATCATTTTAGTGCAACTGATTTCAGAAAATTCGCCTGCTTTTAAACGTTACGAATTTTAATGAGTTAGTGGCTTTCGGAACGGTGTGTGTGTATTTGTGCGTGTGTGTGTGAGAGGGAAGGTGGCGGTGTTGCTAAGGGTATATCTGTGACTCATTCATAGCTGTATGTATCTAAATGTGCTTAACCCGGGTCTTGCAATGCCTTTTATCGTGCATTGCATGTAGGAATCTGAAGCTGTACGTTGCAAGGCATATCTTACTTCTTGGGAAATATTCCAAAAGTCAAAATATATAATTGCCGTATATAGTAGTGCATAATATACCTCTAAATCCTCACATTCTGACTCGTGATGATAATTTACACTTCGAAACAGATATTCGAATTGCATCCTTCAACACATTGGACATTACAGGTCAGTAATCACAATTAAAGCCAATTCCCAAAACTACGTTAAGACAAACCATCAAAGAACTAAGGAAGTATATAATGTACGAAAATACGACGGAAACATGCAAAGAGCAGTCAACGGCTTTCAGTTATGTTGGCAAGATACAAGATAAGTTCTAGTTAACTGAGTGAAATCAGTATTAAAATGGTGTACCATGCTGGGATATAAATTGTCGATAACAAAATATGTATCTTAGCTGCGTTTTTATTGCAACTGTTTATATTTTCGATGTGGCGACCTAATTCCACATGATGAGTACACAGACTCTCGCCCCGGGTTAAGCGGAATTAAACACATTTATGAAGCAGAGCGTAAAACACAATTATAAATTATTATAATCAGTTACTACATGTATCATGAGGCGTTTAAATGGCCTTTTAAATTCAGTCATCAATTCAAAATTAGACTTCAGTCGTACAATCAGTTTTAGGAAGAGCAAACGCAGCATGAGGGAAATCCCCTTGTGCATGTTGTTCCGGGGACATGTTAGTGTGACAGCAGACAGTACAGAATATTAGACTTCACCGGGCACCACTATAGGGACTCATTCATTAAGCCATTGTAAAATCTTACATTCGAAGACGTCGCGTCGTAAAACGATAACAGAGAGGTTAAAATACTCGTGAACGACCTACTAGTAATGACTGACGTCTTCATTTTCCGTGCATGACGTCACACTTGGCAAATCTAGGTCGCACCGTCTGCTTGTTTTTTTTTTAACGATCTGAACAATACTTACTCGCAATACATTTCCGAGTCAATATTTTGATGTTTTATATGTTTGGGTATGAAATAAAAGTGAAAACTACCTACTCATGAAGCATTAGTCTATCAATTAAGAATTGATTAATATCAAAAATTAGTATCAATTTTTATCTTCAATATGTAGAGAAAATGTAATTTTTCAACTGCATGTAATTTATGCATATTGCAATGTGCGGCAACGACAAAGCGTACATGCCACAGTTTTCAAGCTTACTCCATGCTAGAAACATGTAAACAGCGTTCTGTTGTCCGCCATTCGTAATATATACCACCGCTGACTACATGAAATGAAAGCAATGGTCTAATTTACTTGTTGGACGCAGTCCGTGTATTTCGAGTAACCTAACATTATTCCGTTGTACTGACACGCATTCGCTTAGTCCCAGTCCAAGCGAATCAACATGACATCAAGGGGAGATAAGCAGTCCTCAATATCGAGCAGTGACACACATTCAAACTGATGACAAAGTGATCGCCTCCCTCTGACTCTGGTGAAATAATGACAATGGCTTTCTTGGCTTGGTGGAGAGAATCGAGAGACGAAGTCAAACTGTAGACATCTGGAGTTAACTGTTCCTCCCAGAACACTTGTAAATTCAGATGCCAGGCTTATGATATAACGTGTTCACTGACCCAGTATTTAGCGCAGAACCCACAAATAATATTGAATGAGCGCTTTGACTGGAAGTAATTGAAAAATACGAGATCGGGATGGGAATACTAATAGTGCAGACATGAATATCATATTGATGGAAGACAAGTCGCCTTAAATGAACGTTATACTGGGCAAAGAGAGTCGTCAGCCGGTTATTGTCAATATATAGAAAGGACTATAGCATAAAGAGTCCAACGAACATGCAACGAGAGAATAGAATCTGTTTTTTTTTTGTTTTTTTTTTTTTGATTGGTGTTTTACGCCGTACTCAAGAATATTTCACTTATACGACGGCGGCCAGCATTATGGTGGGTGGAAACCGGGCAGAGCACGGGGGAAACTCACGACAATCCGCAGGTTGCTGGCAGACCTTCCCACTTACGGCCGGAGAGGAAGCCAGCATGAGCTGGACTTGAACTCGCAGCGACCGCATTGGTGAGAGGCTCATGGGTCATTACGCTGCGCTAGCGCGCTAACCGACTGAGCCACGGAGGCCCCTATAAATAGAATCTGTTAATTTCTCGCCCAAGGCCAGGGTATAACCTGCATCTCGAATGTCCTATCAATTGAAAGACAAGAGTCATGCTCACGTAGTCAGATTAAATCATGTGTCAAGGACATGCATCAATACATTTCCTCGCCACGTATGCCCCAAAACCATAGTCTAAGACTACACAGTGGAATGCGTTTGCTCTTCTTATAGTTATACATTGAATAGGTATACACTTCGTTACATGAGTACCGATTTTCCTGTACCAGGAAGAGAGGAATAACACTTCTTAGAATAGCCTGAACCACAGTATAGTTATATCTCTTGTTATGCATTCGACCCTTTATGTGTAAATTTGAAGAGGTCGGTCAAGGACACTCGTGGTCATGTCCACCTAGCGCTTATATCAAACAATTTGAGAAAAACTTTTCGAGTGTGAGCATTTAGTAATGTCTGACCAGGCTCAATGTGCAGTCAGCACCACAAAGCCTCGTTCATTTTAATCGGTCGACCATTCTTATAACGGGCGAGGCAGCGAGGTAAAGAAAAGCGACGTAACGAGGTAACGAGGCAGCGAGGTGACGACGGAGCGAGGCGAGGCAGCAAGATTACCTCGCGTATGTGACTATGATAATCTCGCTACCTCGCCGTCTTGCATCTCTACCTCGCTGCCTCGCATCACTACCAAGCTACTTCGCTACCTCGTCACCTCGCTTCACTACCTCATTACCCCGCTGTTTCACCGTGTATTAGAGGTAGCGAGATGTTCTCTATCGGCTTCCATACATAACTAAGCACGTATTGGCATATGAACATCTGGAAGAATAGAACTTAAATATATGGATGAAATCTTTTCAACAGAAATTAGTGATTTGTCCTGTAGGTTAGTCTAAGTATAATCAAGTCTTATATAGTCTTATCTCGAATCTACACCTTATCGATTAAACCATTGCGAAATCTTACGCCTGAAGCCTTCTCTTCGGAACACGGTTTTATTCCAGTCAAAAAACTCAAACTGATTATGACGCCGGAATTTGACCACACTGGCATTGCCCAAACGGACCAACATGACATCAAGGGGAGATAAGCGGTCCTCAATCACGCGGAGTGACACACATTCAAACTGATGATAAAAGTAACCGTCTTCCGCTGACTCTGGTGAAATGATGACAATGATTTTCTTGGTTTGATGGAGAGCGTCCAGAGACGAAGACAACCAGTAGACACCTGGGGGTTAGCAGTTCCTCCCAGAAAACTTGTAGGTTCAGACCCCGGGTGTACGATATAACATGTTCCTTAACCCAGTATTTAGAGTCGTCTGAGCTGAGAACCCACAAATCACAGCCCACTGACGCCATAGTTGGGTGTACCTGAGTCTTATTGACATGGACAGGGAGGAACATGGACATAATGTTAATCAGATACCGCCAGGATCAGACGGGGAGCATACTGACTGTAGATATATAAACCCACAAGACACAGACTAGGGATCAGGAGAAAAAACACACAATACTGCATCACCATGACAACATAGGCCGAGTTAACGCGGTCTTCGCTGTTAAAAACTGCTTTGTTTTTGTCCCGAAAATCCTTATCTCGAAAACACATTAGTTTTCTAGGTTCGGTGGAACGATATCCTGGAAGGAACCAGTTGAGGATTGCAGGTATCTTTGGAGTCACGAGAATGGTCCATGGGTGTTTGGCTGTCACCGTTTCACGTGCCTTCGTGCTGAAGTTGTAGTAAGTATGAGAAGAAAAGAAGCTATACATGCCAAACCTTTCTGGGCTCAGACAGAAATGGAGATGAAGATTTGTATGATAAAGTCGGTCAAATTCATCTGTATCATGTGAATCATTGAGTTTTACTGGCAAAGTAATGTCCCATGTCCCCAGTAACTTATAAATATAATCATACCATATCATGTAGTTGATTGCGTTCAAAAACGGCGCACATCCGGATTATTCTCGTTGGTAAGCAGGATCAGTGTCGTCATTTACTTTATAATGATCTTCCGGTGTTGTATAACTTGGATTATCTGTGGAAGCAACTTTTAAAATGAGTCGTATTATTCTACCAGGGGGCACAGTTAACCGAACACAGTTAACATTGACTGATGTTCCAGTAAAAAATGATATCGCGCGTCTAATGTAGGCATATATATCTTGAGTTCACAATCCAAAAGTGCACATTTATATATTCCAAAATCGTTTATGGATACACTCATCATTGTCAACAGCGCTAGTACAGAGTCGTCCATTACCATGGCTTCCGCGTGATGCCTATGTGATGGATTAACCAGTGAAAAATCTGGCGTCGTATCCGATGAAAACCATTTTACTACAAAGAGACTATCTCTTTGGAGCGGAAATGACCACTCTATTATGGCATCATCACCAATGTAACTGAAAGAAGAAGAAAAATTTCACCTTTCTTTAGAGGAATTGTAGTAAATCGTATGATTCTTTTCTTTTAACTCAGCTCTGTGACTTCGGTTCAGGTCGTAATGATAACCGCTCATCCAGTCCGTCACCATCTTGCTGGTAAGAAAACAGTGAGCACTATACACGAGTAGCATAGCTGCCAGAAAACACCTCAGAATATAATAACGATCCGGAATCCAGCCGTATCTTCTGAGAAAACAACACAGTTTGAACATGTCAAGGACACACCCAAGGTAAACTAGGGGGTAAAGGACCAGCGAATGAAAAGAATGGTAGAACAGTAATGACCGTTGGTTTGAAAATCACAGTGGTTATATCTTCCGTTTATGGAAATGACATACACGAGGCATGATGACATATATATATATAATTACAGACATACTGTACAGAGAGTAAAACCACAGCAGCGACTACAGTTTGATAGCTGGCAAGTGGTCACACGAATCCGGTGAAATACGGCCTCTTACGCATAAATAGTAGCAATTTACGCGCTCCCTTGTACTATGGCTTAAATAGAATTAGGTTCAAAAACTGCAGTAATGGTAATTGCAACTTATTAGACAATACTGGTCTGGAAATACTCAAAATAATGTGGTACCATCACATTTAAAATGCATGGACATCCAAACAACGCAAATTCTCTCCCGCAGTGTGACAGTTTGCTGGCAATCCATTACAGATGGTAGAACAGTATTGTCGTTGTTTGAGATATACGTATTCCAGGGGCTTTATATTTTCCGTTAATGGAAATGACATACAAGAGGCATGTTGACATGTTTTACTGACAATTAGGTGTCAGTCTGATGTTGACCGTTGGTTTGAAAATCACAGTCGTCTCAGCTAATTTTTAGCACTAGAAAATGTGCTATAGCGAGGATTGCATATCTCGAATAATGATAATGCTGCTAGAAATATTCTAAATTCCCAATATTTAAGTCTTAGACATGACCGGATTCCTGTGAACCTTAAGTAGATACTCTGATATCCATTTCATGAATTAAAAACAAATAAGAAAAAATAATACTAATTTGAAGCACATTTTTTCTTTTCAGATCCTCGATCGGAAATAGGATCCCTTTGAAGAATGTATATTTGGTTCTCCCTCGGACTTATTTATCCGTGCGGTGTATAAAGGCGCTGAAGACTGATGCCATTTCTGATCGCCATGAACTTTGAACTTTGTGAAACTTCTACTCTCATATTTATTCACGCTGATGTAAGTGTAAATTACAATTTTACTGGCAAATCAAATCATTGGTATTTCCTACCCAATTGTTTTGGTCAAACTCAGCTCAGATGTCCCGTTTAATGGACAAATTTGACTTATCTGGTAACAAAGCCAGTTCAATCTGTGAGTCTGATTTGTAAATCTGTAAATACATGTTGATTTTGTAAATATATGTGTTCAATGCATTTTTGATATATTATCGACATACTATTATCCTTATAGCGTTTTATATGTATAATATAAGATATCGTAAACACTCATATCAAACAGTGTCTAATCGTGATTTTACTTATTTTGATGTAGTTAAAAATTTCTGTACAAAATTTAATGGTGGTGGCACAGATGTAATCTAAACGTAGGAGCCGTGCATTCCCTGAGAGAAAAATGGAAGTGTGACCAAAAATTGCAAGTCGTTGAAATCTCGTTTGTGAAGAGTAGACATGCGTATACCAATCGTCAAACCTAAAGGGCGTTACGGGTCAAAAATCACAATCCCTTAAGAACTTATGTATTCTTGTAGCAGGAAAATGGGACGGATAAAGCACCCAACAGCTGGATATGTGTAGGAGACAATTGCATGTAGACATTCGCCACGAGTGCTCTAAAACAATACAATTCAGAGATTGTAGTCATTAATCTCAAAATTGACTTACGTCAGTACTGTCCACCAAATTACTCAGTCCAGGCATTATGACCTGTGATGATAATGACACACAATGCAGTATATACAATAGTCCAGACGCATGACCCGACTGACATGTAGGGTCAAATACACACACCAACATAGCTTCAGAGGTAGCTTTCTGATTAGCTGTTGGCAAATCTGTCTTTAAATCATGACAGCCTCGTTTCCACTGACAGTTCAGCAACTTATGGACCAAGGCTCTGGGGAATCCCTCACTGACATATGGCCGTACAGCGTACATCTATCATTAGTCTGTTATCGTTATCAGACTCATCTTCCCTGACCTAACATCTGTCCTTAAAACTAAAATAATTGTGTGCAACTCTGTGAACTCTCACACATAGATCCTGTCAAAGCACAAAAATGCTTCTGACAAGAGAAATTCACAAGCGATCGCCTCTCAAACTTTTGAATTCTGCGCCAATTCCCTGAGAACATTTCCGCCAATGAAACAAAGGCAATTTTAGCAATGGCCGTAGTCAGAACTGGACCCAGTGTTGTCAGATCAGGGAAGGTAATAAGGGTCCAGGTTGTGGACTACACATGCAAATGTACATTACAGAGTTATGTCCCTTCACTAATCACAATACACTTCTAGACCATGTACCATGATTCCTTTTCTTTAAGGAACTATTTCTTAACGTATCTCTCATTAAGAATGTCTGTTGCGTTGAGAAGCGTGGTATATATTACTCGTCTTACACGGTCCAAAAGCATAAACCTTGTTATTTAACAGGTTGTAAAATTTTCCAGAATGGTTTCTTTTTCACCACTATTGATCACTCCAGATATTTTAAAATCTGGATGCTGATGCTGAAGTTTTACTGACAGACCGGCTTCATGGAGGTTTCATGAATCTTAGCCATTCAAATCCGACATCCCTTTGCTACTCCTTAACCACAATGGGTTGTTCAAAGATAATAACAAGACTCACATCCGAAACTACCCAACATACAACTCCTCAAAATAAATAAAGTAAGTAAAGTAATTTGTAAGAGAGAAGGATCATCAGTTTCCTGTGATGCAGTGGAAGACAGTCGATACGATAGGCATGTCATTCAATTCAACTTTCGCAAGGGGATCAAGGGAAAGTCAGAGGTAAGAAGTTCCTCTCAGAAAGCGAGTAGGTTCCGTTCTTTGGCATCCGTTCTTTGGTATAATATGTTCATTAACCCAGTATTTATAATCTGCTAAGCTCAAAATCCATAAATCATAGCCTGGAAGTGTCTTAGCTGGCTGCGTTTGAGGAATATGTGCCCGGAATTATGTTGGAAGGAAACGGTCAGTGGTGTTAACCTAAGAGCATAGTCGACAGCATTAAGAAACGTACTTGAGAACATTTTATTTTTACGACGGCGACCAGCATTGTGGTGGCAGGAAACCGGACAAAGTATTTTTTGTAATATGTCATAGTTTCTTTGTCTCGTTAAATGCGTTATTTTCACAACATAATTGTATCTTCAAAAATTGTCTTAGTGCTTGAGAGCAGTAGTATACAGAGTATAGGGTCTGGGCCACCCTCCATTTGGCAAATGGAGGCCCCCAGCCCCTTCTCGCGAAAAGATATAAACATAGGGAAGTAGGGTTCTGGCACACCCTCCCCTTGGCAAAAAGAGGCCCCCCAGCGGAGGGTCTGATGGCTATCGAAATTTCTTATTAGGTATACAGCGAATACAATGAATAATCATGGGATCTCCCGCGCTGGAAACGACCAGCCGGCCTATTTGGGCGAAGTTAGTCGACACGGTGTAAGACTTGCGAGGCTACAAAGAAGTCACCCACAGGATGTTTGAAGACGGCCGCGTCCACGCACGCCGGCTGCTCGTGCTGAAGCTCTTCACCAACGACGTGTGCGATTCGGTGGAGCACCCCGAGCCCATCCGGGCAGTATTATGAAAACCGGCTGCTGCCCGAGCTAATGAGGCAACAACCCTAACCCCAGAACATCATTCGGAAAGAGCGTTTTTCAGCTCTTGCCGAGCTAGTTTTCGGCCGCGATCTATAGGCTGTTTTTTCGTGCTTTCATCGATCTCTACGGCGTTGAATGTCTTACGAGACTTAGCGCATATCTCCTGCTTCAGATCAGAATAGTTATTGAGCTCCTGAACGACTTGCCTGTACTCTACGTCCGAAATAACACCATCAGATAATGCCGTAGATACCTGCGCACGGATGCTGTTAAGTTATGTTTCTTGGCCTTTGCGTGAAGACGGCGGCTAACGAATTTTCCGGCGGCATTTAAGACACCGCAAGCTATGGCCGCAGCTTCCATAGCCAAGACACCAGGGGCTGCAAATATTGTTGTGAGTAGTCCCACACCTGCAACCCCTAGTCCCAAACCGGCCGTGAGCATGGCCGAATCGCTGGGTACAGTCGTCCCATATTGTCCGTCCTACGAATCAACAACGTCGGTAAACTCTAAATCGTCATCGGGAATACTAACACGAAAGCTGCGAAGTCTTATACCGGACTCTAAATTGATGCCATTGAGACCGACATCACTCCCTGCAAAGACCCGTATATCCTCGAGAGAGTTCCGGATGACTGGATCGCCCTGGGCGTGTAATTTGATCATAAGTCTGAGCTCCTTTCCATCGTGCTCTGCAGGCCACTTGGAGGAACGGCGCTGAGAGGCCACGCCAAATATGATGTTGAAGATAACTATAGATCCAGGGTTTAACCTCTTCCACACAAAGCTATATGACAGTCGCTGGTTGGTACCAACGACACGAAAGAGGCTCCGGAGTTGAAAACTTTTTTCACCAGGGCCCGGTCGGCCTGGACCGTCATCGGGGTCACATTCACATCTACAAACCAATCGGGGTCGCGAGCTCTGGTAAGAACAAAGCGGTCTTCAAAGCGAATTAAAGAGGCATGAGGCAGCGTGTGCTGTGCCCCATTTAGAATGTCAGTCAATGTGATGAACATTTTAGCCACGATGAACAGCGAGGCTTACAGGTTCAATAGAGAGGCCACTTACAAGGCCGGGGCATTTCATAGTATCCAAACCCACGCAGAGCAGCTCACGCGATTTGACATCTACATCGATGAAAAGAAGGTCTTTCCAGTCCAGTACACAGATGTGTTGGCTGCCACAGATAACCAGCAATGACATTGTCCAGGCCTGGAACACCAATCCTATGCAATTCTGGCAGAACCAAGTGAACTTCGCGGTCTGGTGCGCAACCACGGGCTGCGGCGTCTCTGTAAAAGACCATCTTCTCGCCCCCGTCAAACAAATAAGGACCCTGTACACGTTCCATGTGTATGACAAAGTTAAGCGGATCTTCGAAGAGATCCCCCCTGCCGCAAGACAGAGCGTGGGCGGCATTCAAAAACCCCCACGACGAGAGGGCCTATGAGAGGATTTGTAGGGAATTCCCTGCGCCACACAGACTGGAGGCGCAGGGGGCATATTACTATATCACGAGAACGGGCTACAGCCCCGTTGGCGATGGGACCTTCGATCCGAGCAGGATGTCGTTCTCTAGAAAGCCTACAGCGCTCCACGTCGACTACATCCAGCAGGACGCCGAGGAGGCTTGGGCGTCGTTCATTCCCGACAAATCCCAAGGATTCACGCAGCCGGGCATAGAGCGCCTAAACGATTCCATCCGGACATACGTGTGGGCTATTCTAGGCGCCCAAGCGCAAACAAGGGCGCGTATTCTAGGCACGGGCACAGCCTTCGACGCGCAAAAAGAGTTTGCTGCGAACGTTGAAGACGCTATTTCCTCTCCGATTGACCTTCCGTCTGCTATCAAACGCTACCAGGACGTGCTACAGTATGCAGGGAGCGCTGTAGACTTTGTGTATGGCATAGGCTTATATATGGCCACAAGCGACATGCTTCTGCAGATCGGCCATGTGGCGAACTACAACAACAAAATCGTCGTGGCCACAAAGGACCAGAAGCTAGGCGCCAATGAGGGTGTGAACGCTAAAGTGCTGCCCACTTTGCACAAGCGCGCACCTGACCACGGGATCGTAAAGCCGCAAGAAAGCGTCCCACCACCTTCCCACGTTAAGCCGCAAGAAAGCGTCCCACCACTTTCCCTCGTTGAGCCACAAAAAAGCGTCCCACCACCCACCGCAGAACCCCTAAAGGAAAAGAATCACGATGCGGAGAAGACAGCCATCGTCGTCGCTGGGGTTGGTATCGGCTTACTGCTGCTGTGGACTATGCGTTAAATAATTGCGAACAGCCACGAGCATTAGGCCACCTACTGCGATGACTAGAGCCCAGACATTATCGGCCAGCCACCCAGCTGCTTTCCCGAGAAGGTTCAGTAGCCAGGACATGATACTGCCAAGAATACCCGGAATCGCAGCGGCAGCCTTCCCAGCCAGCTTGCCAAGGGCGCGCGCCACGGACTGGAGATGCTTTTTCACCCATTCTTTAAGATCACGCCCGTCGGGTGGAGGTGGTGTTGGCTGGAAGCCCCCGCCGGACCCGCCAGTCAGCGCCAACTTTATCGCTAGCCCCAGTGTCGAGATCGCCATCCCAATTGCCGTGAATGGAGACCACGGTTATTCCCTGCTCCCGGAAGAAAGTGCGGACGCGCTCGGCCAGAGTGGTATCCTTGTGTAGGATGCGATCGATCGTCTGCTTGATGCGGTGTATTTGCGTGCGCAGGGCTTCGGCCGTTAAAGAGGCTGCTTCAAGCCGGGTCGCCCTCTCGCCCTCGAGACTCTTTATCCGGGCTTCGATCTCGCTCCGCAAGGCTTTATTATTATCATTATTATCATCAGGGACCTCCCCCAACTTCTTTTTTTCTTCTGCGATTTCAGCATCGAGACTTGACAGCCTGGAGTTGTTATACTCGTGTTCGCCTTCCATGGCCTGCAGTGCCTTGTTAAGCGCCAGAATTTCTCGCACGGGAAGAGCCAGTTCTCGCACGGGAAGAGGAAGGTCGGGAATCTCTTGTATGGGAAGAGGAGGGCCGTTAATCGTTTCAAGAACCCGCCCGACCTCACTATCCGTCAAGCGTGTTTCCAGTGTGTGGACTGCATCAGCGGCTTTTTTCGCTGCTTGGGTTAAATCCTTCAGCTCTATGGTATCTGCCTCGGAGGGCCGCGGCACCGAGTTCTGAACTCGCTGTCTTCAGGGCTGCGACTGCTTCCGGATGCAACGATGGCTGTTTGCTTCTTTTCCAGTCTTCAAAGCCCAGCTTATTCCGAACAACATCAGCCCCTCCTCTCTTGGCGAGGGTTGTGAGGGCTAGCGGTTCACCTGTGTTTATGCTGGTGAGGTCCAGATCGGAGTATTCAATGAGTCGCAGTTTCCCTTCATTGTCAATCTTAAAATCCGTGTAATAGCGCTTAGGTTTGGTAAGGGTGGGATACTTCCTCTCCATGGTATCGTAATAATCATTCACGGTGGTCACTAACAGCCTTCCCTCATTGGTTTTGAGGATCTCATCAAAGGGTTAATGCTCGGGATACACCCCGATATGGACATCACCACCTGCAAGGAGAGGGGTCTGTTCGTCGTCGATGTTGTTGTCCTCTTCGACGTCGTCGAACGTTCGATTATCAAAGTCGAAGTCTGCCATAATCCTCGTATTGAACATTGCAAGGTATACCTTCAATACACACAATGGATGCATACGGACGCAGGCTAAACCCCCAGAACACTCCGCAAGCCTCGTGGGGTTCAAGGTGTACGGCAGTCCTTGGTCGTCACCAACAACCCGAGTACGATCGACCAGAATCAACAACTCTTGGTCCGCTTCCCCAACCTCGGCCCATATGACGTTATTGTGTCCCGTACCGTGCGCTTGGCCTTCTCGATCACGATCAATTCAGAAGACTCGAACGTCACAAAGGTCGTGAATCTCGGACGCGCAGTAGTCAAGAAAACCACGATCAGAATCAGCGGGAATGAGGTAATGTCCATCGACGACTCTGATGTGTTTCATTGCTACGGCAACTTATGGCTGACCAAAAACGAACGGAGGAATGCGGCCTACCAAGGCATTGGCAGCGAAAACATGCTTAAACTTCGAGTCGGAGCGGAGGGCGCAAGTAACGACGATACTAGAGAAAAAGCCATCGCTCGCGCATTTGGCAGCCGGTTCCACATCCCGCTAGACTTTGAGCTTCTAGATAGCCACACGCCATTCTACTAGAGTGCCTTGGCCGACCGACTGGAGTACGAACTGACGTTTAACGATTACAGCCGGGTCATCCAGAAAACAGGCGATGACGACGTGACTTACACCATTGACAACATCAGCCTGGAGTTGGATATGGTCACCGATGAGGAGCTCGCTAGACAGATCCGCACCCAGTTTGCCGGGGGCGTCTCCATTCTGTATGATCGCGTCCTCCGCCACCGAAAGTTTGTGAAGGACAAGTCTGATACTCTCTGGAACATAAACCTGAACACGCCCGCGAGAGCAATGAAGGGCATCCTCATGCTGTTCGAGACTAAAGGAACCCAGTGGGAGATGAGGTCGGAATACTTCTACAACCCGAAGATCACCAAAGTAGAAGTCACAATAGAAGGGGTCCCCAGTCAGCTGTACAGCCAGGGCATGCGGGCGTACCAGCAGTGGGGCGAGGTCCAGAGGTTCTTCGCCAGCTCACCCCTTAAGAAGCATGACCCTGAGGTGGCCAGGGTCGTAAAAGACTTGGCCTGGCAGACGTCTTCCTGGAAGAGTTCTTGACTCACAAGCACGCCTTCTGGCTTGACCTTCGGCCAAGCGACGATGACGAGCTGCATGGCAGTGGGAGGCGCGTTCTGAACGCCAGCGAGGGGATTACGATACAGGTGACAAAAGAGAGAGAAGATCCCGGCGTGTTGAACGTATATCTCTATGTGATCATGGACGCAAAGATGCACATCCAGAATGGTAGATTCGTTAGCGCGCTTTATTGATGACGCCCACTGCGCGATTATCTGTAGGCAGACGAACTGCGGCAAAACAGTCTTCGTGCTGGACCTGCTTGAGGGCCCTTTCCGCGGTTTCTTTCATCACATTGTTATCCTGTGCCCCACTCTTAAGCACAACGAGGCGTAATGGCGGCGATGGATACGGTCTGACCCTGAGGTCTATTGTTTTGATCCCGGCGAGCGGCTCAACGAATGCCAGAGAGCTTTCTACAGATTGTTCGAGGGGGAGCCCACCCTATACATCATCGATGATTGTAGCGCGTTGGAGGCAATGAAGAAGAAACAAAAAATGCTGTCATTCATGGCTTTCTCGGGCCGTCATGCAAAGCAAAGCGTCTGGGTCCTCACTCAGAAATACAACGCCGTCCTCAAAGACTTTCGCGAGCAGACAAGGTGGGTTGCTTCATTCCACTGCAAAGATCGGCACTCGTTCAACGAATGCCTGGAGGAGAACCACATCATCGAGGCCGAGAGCGAAAAGGCAGAGGTTCGACAGGAGCTCAAGAACAATCCGCATTCTAAGCTCCTGCTAATGACTGATACGCCCGCCACATCTAAGATTATATATTAGACGTAGACGCCCCTACGTATTAATCATGGATACCGACGAGCTTATAGACGAGATTCTGAGCGCAGAGGAGGAGGAGCCCAGCCCCAGCCAACAGCCCTTCCCCAGCCAACATGCACGGCAGCTCAGGGATAGGCTGGCGGCACTTGCGGTGGGTGGGCAGGTCAAGCCATATCTGGGAAAAGACGTAACAGCCGCTGAGATCGACGCCATGAGCGACAAAGACGTTGAAAGGTTGCACTCCCGGTACGAGATTAAGCTCGGTGCGCGGATGGTTAACGATCTCGGAGGTATATTCTTGAGATCATATGTAAGGGCGGCCATCTGGCTTCTACCAATCCCAACCGAGAATCGACCAAAGCTCATGGCACAGCTCGCCACTGACCCATTTGTTGAACAGGCGCTTAGCAGTGCTAGCTGCTGGCTATACTACTGCTATGGTAAGTACTTAGCACCGTTAACCATGGCGCTGACCACTACTGAGCACTGCTTATTTGAACACCGCTGCTGTCCTAGAAATGATGATCCAGAGGAACATGAGTGCAACGAATCCGGAAGGCCCGAAGGAAGTGGAGGGGGTGACAGTGGATCCTACGAATGACGGCCCTGCGAAGAATCCCCAAAAAGTCGCTGCGGGTCGAGCGGGTGCTGCAGCGAGAAAGGCCAAGGCTGAAAAGCTCAACAACGAGGTTCGCGAGGCAAAGGCTGCTTTGCTTGCTGGATCCGCCAAGAAACAGCCGAAGGAACCGGATTCTACGAAGGCACCCGACTGGAGGGCGCCCCTGGCGTTATTAGGCGTAGGCAGCCTTACAGTGCTAGTGTTGCTACGCGTGTGGCGCAGCCGCTATACAGCACGAGGTGCAGATATTACGCCGCATGCAGCGCCGCAAGAAAAGAATCTCCATTTGAATATACGTCACGACCCTTTCTATATAGAGCAGCATGTCTACTCCACCCAGTGACGGAAAAGTGCTAGTCAACGCGGTCTACCACGCCGCTGTAGTCTCTCTCCTGGCTACTGGGTACGCTCGTCTCGGTCAGATGTTCCTGAAAGGAGCCCTCCTGAAGCTGGGCTTAACACCCGGTGACGTTGGCATTGTCATTGCATATGTAGGCCTGGCCATGTTTTCGAAGGACCTGCTAATTAAACAAGGGCTCCTTCCTCCTAATATAATCAAGTAGTAATGGCCTCCATCGCAATGATGTTGTGCGGCGCCCTCGTAAGCGCTTTGGCCTTCAGCGGGAGCGGCTATATGTTTTCAATGCTGAGGAGTTCCGCTGTTGACGAAGAGTGGAGGCGCCATGACCGCGCTGTAGAGCAGCTCCAAGCCGCCCTGGAAAAATGGGCCCGAAAGCGCACTGAGCGCTTGGGCTGGATCAACGATGAACTCCGCCGCCAGGGACACGCTGTCCATACGTTCCGAGATGTCGACGCTGCAATCCGCGAGTATTCTAGGGTCTCGGGCAAAACTCTTACACGCGACGCGCTGCTGGGCTCAGAGCCACAGCTGTCCGATGTGCCTAGTGAAGATCAAAAACACCGCGAGATGACCTTCGTCATCCTGGGAATGTGTGTGGTTGGGGGTGTGAGTTACGGAATCGCAAAACTCACCAAGTAATCCGAACTGACTGTGCCGCCATCGAGCTCCTCGCCGGGGACGATCTGAGGTGCGCGCGACGATCTTTTTCGTCGCAAATCTGTTAGAGGGCTGCTAGAATACCTTGATGACATGGCTAGTAAAGTGTCTGCTCGCCTGGCAAATATCTGCTACAGCCCTCGTGGGTACTGGAAGGGCCACGCGGCCATCCAAAAACTTGCCACTGCGGGTAAAGTCTCCAAAGATGTGGTCCGGGCCTGGCTGAAAAAGCAGGCTATCTGGCAGATATACCTGCCTCGTCCCCGAAAAATACCGAGGCCTATGTTCGATATTTCCACGCCGAATGACATCCACCAAGCCGATCTTCTATTTCTACCACATGATCGGCAAGCCGGAAGCTGTATAAGTACGCGCTGACAGTTGTTGATGTCGCTTCTCGCTACAAGGAGGCGGAACCTCTGGCTACTAAAGACTCCAAAGAAGTCGCTGATGCTCTCTCTCGCATTTACAAGAGGGAACCCCTTCGATGGCCGAAGCTTCTCCAAGTTGACCCTGGGCGCGAGTTTATGGGTGCGGTGAGCCAACGGCTGGCCAAACACGATGTCACAGTCCGCCGAGGCCGCGTGGATATCCACCGAGACCAAGGCATAGTGGAGCGTTTCAAACGTACTCTGGCTGAGCGGCTCTTTGGACATCAGCCTCCCGATACTCAGCTTCCCCCGGATGGGGTTCTACGGTAGTTCCTCGATGTCCCATCCTGCCGTCAAGGAGGCGCATAGCCATAAGCCAAGGTGTGGACACCATCTTCGGTGATCCAGCGCTTACTATCGAAGGGGGACAGTGAGACCTTATCCAGGTGCTGTCCATAGATATGGTGGCGCTCTGATCGCAGCACGTCCATACCGTGTCGGAAGATCTTTTTCTCGAAGAGGGCCTCTTTGTACTGCTTATGGTGGATGCGCTTTTCCACAACTCCATTTTTCACGCCCTTGGCCTTCTTAATGTTGGCTCCACCTGCCTCCAAAATGGAGTACATCTTGGGGCGCAGACCAATGTATTCGGCGATCTGCCGCCCCGCGCACTCGTCCTTCATTTTCCCCAAGACCTTCATATTTGCTACGCTGTGCAGGGGGTGGTCTTGTGGGTAATCTGAGGTTTCGTACAGGTTTGCATTCTCAGCTATATCCCTATAAACATCCTCAGTCTGAATCTCGAGTAGCAGACTATCCGTGTCAGTGTAGAGGAGCTGGCAGCGCTCTCCGTACTGGGCCTTCATGTGGTTGTAGTAGAAGTCGTACATCAGGTGCTTGGAGAGATCTAGAATGCCCATGCCCACGTAGATAGGTCGGTTTAGGACTAGACGGGTCTTGTGCATCTGAATCGCTGCGAGGTCATCATCAAATATATTTGCCCGTGCGAAGCTCGGGCTGGCTATCAAAGAGCGTACCAGCTTGACGTCCACACGCTTCCGAAGGTTCTCCATGGTTTTTCCAAAGACCGAGTTGTTCATTAGCTTGTACAGGTCCTTCTTGAATTTACTCGCGGCCGTTTTTCGGAGCTCGGTGTTCATCCTGATATAGGGCTCCATCCAAGGGCTCTGGGTGAATCTCAGGGCCCGGTGAACCTTTGTCAGGCGCATTCCCAGAGACAGATACAGCTGTAGGTTCCGGTAGTGCAGGACCTACCGTTCCTTGTTGCGGAGGTTGGGGACCAGCTTTTCGACCTCGGTAGGCGCTTTCTTGCCGAGAAGGCCGTGCTGATAGTCTGACATCCACTCCTTCTGGACCACCAGACGCTCTGGGGCTAATGGGTAGCCATTATGTCCGTTATGTAGGCCGGCCGGATACTCTAGGTCGACCTCGAGGATGTAACCAGAAGGACTGTCGTGGGGGTGGGTAGCAATCGTTTCGACGAGACGCCGCGCGTCATCTACCCACTGGAAGCCGCACGTTGGAAGGAACTGACTCATAGCCCAGCCATATAGATTATTGGCGTCTAGGTATTGGATGTAGCTGTTTGGACTTTCTGGGTTGTATCCCTCCACCTGCGGATTAATGGCTTTGGCGTATCGCTTACTTACCATGGAGATACCTCCTCGCAACGCCTTCTCAATGAAGAGATGTTGGTCATAGTCAGTCAACAGCTCCAGCTCTACCCCGGTCTTCTTGAACAGCGCATCCCACGAGAGACCTGGGCTCGTAAAGTAGTGAGCAGGGTCCAATTCATACTGCCGTAAACAAGACTTCCGGAAGGCCTCAAACACATCGGCCAACAGGAGCACGTCTGTGCGGCAGTAAAGGTGTGTGTAGTCTCCCAGATTGGTGCAGTCAAATACCTTCGATACTTGTTGAGCGTGGATGTAGTCCTCATCGCTAATGCCTCCGACTTTGAGCTTACTGTAGAAAGCCTCTTTGGGTGGGAGGCTGGACTCGTCGAAGCGCTCCCAGGAGTCCATATACTAATAGGGGTAGACACCCTTGCGCATGAGTAGCTTTCGTTTTTCTTCGGCGGGTTCATACCGGGCTGTGATGTGGAAAGCCTCAGGTTTGTTGGCCTCTACCAGATTGTCAAGGGAAGTCGGTAAGAATTGAACGTTCTCGATGAAGCGGAGCTGCCCCAGCGAGAAGAAGATGTACTTTTCCGTGTTGTTGGGGATGCAGGAGATGCGGCCCTCCGCCTTACTTATGGCTTGCATCAGGAGGTGCCCGTCGTAGCCACGTAGGTTGTGGAAGACTACTGGTATGGCTGTCTTGGGACCCAGCCGCAACTTTAGGTTGCATGCGTTATGGGCCGCGCCTCTGTACTTGCCGGTGATATGGCAGTGATCGCGCACAGAATCGGCGCCTAGAGGCTTCTCACACACGTGGCAGGTTGCGGCGTTGTTGTGGGCCTGCCAGTCTTGGGGAGTCATCCTCATGGCTATAGAGTTGGCTAGAACATTTTTGATTTCCCGCTCCTCCTGTTGGTGAACTCTGAGGAAGTGTTCCGTCGCATCAGGGCCTCTGTATTCCACGGGGCGTTTTGTGCAGCCGTCGCAACGCACCACAACATAGCAGTAAGTGCAGGGCTCGTGGTGCTGAGTCTTTTGAGTGCTGCTCTCTGTGGGGCTGCGCGGCGGGACTTCAACCTTTTTGGTCACAGCCTCGAAGTCGGCATATATGATGAACGGAGTCGGTAGCTGTTTGTGGTGGTTCTGAAAGGTGAACTTGTTTTCCCCCTCCTGGGGCATTTCCACCCTCACCGCCGTCTGGCCAATCCCTAAGCATTCCGGTTTATGCGCCTCGAGCAGGTCCTCCCTTGTGTAGCCGTGTAGGCAGCGCTCGCAGAAGTGTTTGCAATTTGGCGCCTTACTTTCTTGGAACAGGAGACGGTTGAGATCTTTTATATACGTATAATGGAATTTGCCTGCCTTCCCAATCAGCAGCAGATTTATTCGTGGCGTGTCGCCGGGCTGCTTGCTGAGACGATGCACGATCACACCCTTGTGCCACCCGAACACGTTGATGGCGAGGTCGTTCTTTTCCTCCACTTTAGGGATCTGAGAGATGGTCGTGGGGGCGTCGATCCCCCCAAAGTCAAGACCATCATTGGTGGGATACTTTGTTGGTCTCTGAGGGTGCCCGGCGGCTGGAAATAAGGCAGACCGGAGTGCCCATCGGAGGCAGTCGTCGTCTTTGTTCTTCACATTGATGACTGCTTTCTTGTTACTCACAGCTGCAGGTAGGGGGATGTAGGACCTACCTCTCAGCAGTTGATACCTTGCAGTCAAGCCAGAGTGTTTGCACGCTATTGACAACCCACCCTGACCCTCGCTGTGTCCATTTTTCCAGCACCTCCTGGATGGTGGGGAAAGCCTTATCTAGAGCCCCGTCAATGTCACCAACCTCTAAGAGGGCCTCCTGTTTGCTGTGGAGTACTGGGCTGGTATACTCTTCCCTGCCATCGGCGTTGCCCTTTCGCAACTGAACCCTGAGGCCTAGTTGGAAGTTAACCCCGTTGTGTGCCAGGATCTCTTCTTCTACCTTCTGGCGAATAATGGCTCGAATTTCTTCTAAGAAGGCTACTGGATCCATCCAAACACCTTCGGGCACGTTCATCTGCCAGACCCGGAGGAGATTCCTTATAACCCTGCCGGTGTTAATGAATTCTAGTTTCTTTTCGCCTAGCAATTCATCCAACTCCTCGTTACTGAGGAGGTTCTTGACGTCTGGCTTCAACACCTCGTTACTGAGGTGGTTCTTAACGTCTTGCTTCAACTCCTCGTTACTTCGGGAGTTCTTGCTGTCTTGCAGCCGCTTCAACTCAGCCACAGCCATTTTATACCTGTCGAGGATCCCCTGCAGTTCTTCTAAGGCAATGCGGGACCGTGGGTACTTAGGCCGCACACCTAGGAGCGTCTCAAACTCCTCCCGTAGTGCTCGTGCTTTTTGATGATGTTTCATTGTACGCGCTGTTATACCAACATCATCGTTATACCTATTGACAGTGATTCTCTAATAGGAAATTTCGATAGCCGCCAGGCCACGCAAAGCCAAAATCGGTTTTTAACACAACGGCTACAGCTAATGCATGGCTGGGTGCCAGGACTCTTCCGCAGACGGGCTAGGTGAACCCCGCAGCACTCCCACAGACAACTCTTACCACAGAGCTCCGTGGAACCGATGAGAAGCAACTGGCAATTATTGCGACCCTTTGGCATGTTGTTGTATTTATCGAAGTATACCTGGTGCAATTGGTATGTTTAATAGAACCTGAGAAGGGGCTGGGGGCCTCTATTTGCCAAGGGGAGGGTGTGCTAGAACCCTCCTTCCCTATACTACTATACTTATATCTTTTCACGAGAAGGGGCTTGGAGCCTCCATTTACCAAATGGAGGGTGGCCCAGAACCTATACTCTGTATACTACTAGAGCTAGTATGAATCTCGGGCACTCTGCTTTATGACTGGGTCTAATTCCGATTAACCCGGGGGTCGGGCTGAATATTCATCGTGTTGAATTAGATCGCCACGTTGGTTGGATGAGCAGTTGCACTCAAAGCGCAACTGAGATATATATTTTGGCATTAACAGCTTATTCTAGCACGGTACACGATTTGACAACTGATTTCGCTGTCGCCTAAAACATACCTTGCGTCTTTCCAAGATCATTGAAATCTGTTGACTGCTTCTCTTTGCATGATTTTATCCTATTTGCATACTCCTTAGTTCTTTGGTGGTATGTGATGAATGTCGTTTTAGGAGTTGGCCTTGCAATTGTCGATTCAGATCGTTCAGTTTGGTTGACGGCTGATATCGGAATGGGAATACGCGTCTGGGACGGGACCGGTGCATCGTGCCACTCTCTTGATAGAACGGGCCTTATGAATATGACAAATATTCCAGAGAAAACCTTGGAATAAACTATTACAATATATAAGATTTAAAATGCAAAAGACTGAACGCCTATTCCGCAATATCAAAGGCATACTGTGGTGAGAACAAAGCTGAACCAATGGAGAGTAAATGGTTTTCGAAGGGATCATGAGAACATCCCAAATAAAGCAAATATAGACGGACGTTTGTAAAATCAGTCACCAAAAAAAGAAAACGCAAAATGCAGTTAGAATCAGACAACCGTGTTATTATATAATATAAAATGCAGAACATTTTACATAGTACTGAGTGAAACCAGTGATTATGATACAGGTCAATGACCTTTAAATAATAAAGAAACAGCATGTCTGGCAACGCTCTCAACCAAATGGAAAGTTGACAAGGTAACCATTTGCCAATAATCACACCGGCGTCACTTCTCTGTGTTTACAGTTCCATGCTGTAAGTCTTTGACAGTGAATAGCCTTTGTGGGAACATTTAGGGGAAATCCATACAATCGACTGGAATATATTTGATGACCTATATGACATCTGATCGGAACCATTCCTCCATAATCTCTCTGGAAGGCACAGATATGGAAAGGAGTAGTTCAGATCATATGTGATCCAATACAAAATAATTAATGCATGTCTGTGGGTGTAATTCACAGTATAAATATTACACATAATAAAACATAATTTGGAAGAGAAATCACAAACATGACTTGTACATTTTCATGTTGTTAGGAGTGAAATTATTTGTATAAAAATATTTTTGCCCTCTCCAGGAGAACTTTGGACTTCATTTTTGGCATATATGGATTAATTTCTTATACACTCAGCCATTCTGAAAGCTTACGTTTAAATGCGTCACGAGGGAAAACAGTATTATCCCAGTCGAAAAACTCAAACCGATTATGACACCGGAAGTTGTCTAGCACGACATTTCCCCAGCGGACCAACATAATATCAAGAGGAGATAAGAAGCCTTCAACCACCCTATGTAAAAGGCATTCGTACATGAAACAAAGCAATCTGTCGCCTGGTGCCTCTGGTGAAGCAACAACGACGACTTTCTTTGATTTCACCAAGGCGTCAAGAGAGGAAGACAAATAAAAGTTGTCAGGGGTAAGAAGTTCCTCCCAGAAAGCGAGCAGTTCCCTGTCCTTAACATGAGCTATGATATGTTCATTAACCCAGTATTTAGAATCTTCTGAGCTCAAAATCCATAAATCATAGCCTGGAAGTGCCTTAGCTGGCTGCATTTGAGGCATATGTGCCCGGACAGGTAGGGTCAGGCAGACAATCTTAATCAGATATGACCATAAGAGCAAGATCACGCGGGGAGCGTACTTACTGTAGATATACACACTCAAAAGACACAATCCTGGCATCAGGACCAGGAAAACACACTGCTGAACTCGAAGTACAACAGAGGCCTGTTTCTCGAACATATGTTCATCAGAGAGGAGAGTTTGATACATTTCCTTGTATGAAATGTCGAGTTGTGTTCGCTTAACTGGTATGAAATCATAGCCAGGGATTAACCAATTTATACCGTCTGGAAGACGTGGTTCCACAAGAATCGTCCACGGATGTTCAGATGTGGCGGTTTCAGACGTCTTGGAGCTAGCATTGTAGAAAGTTCGAGTTATGTAAAAAGTGTACAGACCAAATCTCTCCGGGGTCAGACAAAATCTGAGGTATAATTCTGTATATAACGATCTGTCAAGTTCGCCGGGGTCTTCATCATACGCAGATCCAGAGAGAAGTGTATTTACAATGATGTTTGCATCTGTTTTGAAATTTGTCTGTTCAGCGTAGCTTGTGGAGACGAGGGCGTTAAGTGCTGGCGAGCAGCCACTAGACGAATCCGGCAGGAGCACCGGGTCAATCTTACCGTTTATTTTGTAATGGGGACTTGGCATGTCATAGTGCGGTGTGTCCACTGATGAGTAGCGCATGGCAACACTCAGGACAGATCCCGGAGGAGCAAAAAGTCGAGTAAAAATGGGATCGGCTTTCCGTAGTACAAAATGACAGACGACTTTGTCATTCGAAAGACATGCATAAAGGCCGCAATCCTCTTCTGTAATATTTAATATAACCAACTGAGAAATTAATTCGGTGTTGTTAATTTTCTCTTCGATGCTGTGTCGTGACGATGTATTTACCAATGTAACCTCACCCTTATCAACCATAAACCATTGCCGGTTTGGATTTTTGTCTGCTGAATGTAAGTCTATATGATATATACAGTCGAATGAAACATCCTCTCCTGCTGATCTGTAAAAGTACTGCACTGAAAATGGCAAACTGGTATTTCCTAATTCATCAGAGGATATGGCTCTTGTTATATTCCTATCACCCAATAACACGTGATGACTGGTTGTGAGATTGTAGGCGTATCCGCTCATCCAGTCTGTCACTATCTTACTAGTCAGAACACATTCACACCCATACACGAGTAGCACAGTTGACAGTAAACAGCTCAGTATATGACCACGGTGAGGAATCCAGCCGTCTCTCCTCAGAAGACAACACAGTTTGAACCTGTCGAGGACACGCCCGCCATAGACCAGGGGATAGAGGACTAGCGCGTCCAGGAGGCAGGGCCACAGCTGGGGAAGCTGACCTGGCATATTTCTCGACGTTGTTGTTGTAATGAATGCCTTATTGATACAACGCCCTCACCATACTCTGTCTCAGACGGGGCTGTTGTCAGGTCTCAGTGTTCTCATTTGCTGGATGTCGCCCCTCAGGGCTCTCTGTAAGGCGGACACCTCTGCATTATGATCATCGAGTTCTTCGAACGACTTTGAGCGCAGGTCTCCTCAAGTCCTACATATAAATAAAAGATCGAGTTGTGCCTGGGTAGTTAAAAATAGACCGAGGGGATTCCCCTGTCATGCACACCACGGCCTCACCGTGCCTGGGCATGTTTTGCAAGCCTTTCTGGGTGGCTTTGACACATTTGATTGGAGCACATTGGTTTACTTCTGCCACCGTTTGGTTCCCTTGTTGTGTGTATTAGTTTGAAGTGTACAGGAGCGTGCTTTCCTTGATTTGGGATCACAGACAAGACCGCGTTTTGGTCTGTTGAGGCTGTGACGAGAATCGGACGATGATTTAGTATCTATATGTACTTGTTGTAGTAGGTAAATAATATTACATCAGCTACTGACGAGAAGCGTTAGATCGATCAGTACGGTTAACATCTGATATACTATCGGCTTCAGGTTGACGTTGTATAATGTGAAAACTATTCTGTGTTAATACACAAAATCACCTAGCATGGGGTTAAATATAAGCGTCATATCCGACATTCATATACCATTCGTAGTCCATTAAAGTCGATAATCGCAAGATCCATTTCCAAAACAACGTTTAACACTTGCTCCCAAAGACAAAGGTATGTAAGAAATTATACAAATAAGAAATAAAGCCGGTAACACACAAGAGAAAAACAAAGACATACACCATAGAGAGTAAAACCAGACCAGCGGCGACAGTGTGATAGACGCACAGCATAGAAAGTAAAACCAGACAAGCGACGACATTGCGATAGACGTACAGCATAAAGAGTAAAAGCATATCAGGGACAACATTGTGATAGACGTACAGCACAGAGAGTAAAACCAGAGCAGCGACGACAGTGTGATAGACGTACAGCATAGAGAGTAAAACCAGAGCAGCGACGACAGTGTGATAGACGTACAGCACAGAGAGTAAAACCTGATCAACGACGACAGTGTGATAGACGTAACACAAAGAGGGTAAAACCAGAGCAGTATTAATTCAATTAATACACGAATTAAAGGATGCTCTCACTAGCACCGGCATGCCATTGGTTATGGTGCTGAATTGGACTTTATGAATATTAATTCCAAGTATATGAGTAGACTATTTCAAAGCCTGGATTAAGAAAAGTGTCCAAAATATGCATTTGTCGATTAACCTACATACATTCCATGAAGGAATTTCTCAAGAAGACAAAAACGGGTGGTAAAATTAGACCCACAAGTTGTACCCACCTATTATTTGTTTCTAGGGTAAGTTAGTATAAGCAATTATTTTTTACTTATGCAGCTATGCAGCGACACAAACTATTTTACACACCTGTTTGACAAATCATTGCCTTTTATCTTTAATAACAACACCATGTTCCACATTGTCCATATCTTCATATTTTAAATTTCACATTGGTGCTTTATAATTTTAAAACCTTAATTTATAATATCTCTGGTTTATTTTGTAAACCCTCTTATACTCACTAACATTATGCTGGTACATATAAAATTTGGCACAGATGCGACTTTATATCTCTATACCAAAAAACGTTGACACCTCTATGCCCGTGTGGAAAGAACATACCCATTATTGTCTGAAAAACACACAAACAGTTTAAATTTGTGTCTAAATGGCAGTGAATGATCCTTTTTATTCAGACATCACAAGAATTATGTCATTTTCTCGGATGCAGTGTCATATTTCAGTGCCAAGGGGATAAGCATTTAATGTCATATATAGCGCTATTTCACGGATATTTTAATATTTGTTCATTTATTACCTATTGATAACACAGGTGAACAACACGGAGAAAATGAAAAAGGTTCCTGTCAAGCTATACATACAGAATTTGACCCGCACAAAAGCTCTACTTTATGCACTATTAATAAGAACGACCATTTTAGTGCAACTCCTTTCAGAAAATTCGCCTGCTTTTAAACGTTACGGATTTGACAATTTCAATGACAAGTTAGGTGCTTTCGGAAAGGAGTGTGTGTGTCATTGTGTGTGTGTAAGGGAGGGTGGCGGGGGTGCTAGGGGTATTTCTGTAACTCATTCATAGCTGTATGTATCTAAATGTGCTTAACCCGGGTCTTGGAATGCCTTTTATCGTGCATCCCATGTAGGAATCTGAAGCTGTACGTTACAAGGCATATCTTACTTCTTGGGAAATATTCCAAAAGTCAAAATATATAATTCCCGTATATAGTAGTGCATAATATACGTCTAAATCTTCACATTCTGACTCGTGATGATAATTTACACTTCGAAACAGATATTCGAATTGCATTCGTCAACACATTGGACATTACAGGTCAGCAATCACAATTTAGGCCAAAACTGCGTTGACACCAACCACCAAAGAACTAGGGAAGTATATAAAGTACAAAAATACGGCGGAAACATGCAAAGAGCAGTCAACGGCTTTCAGTTATGTTGGCAAGATGCAAGGTAAGTTCTAGCTGACTGAGTGAAATCAGTATTCAAATCGTGTTCCATGCTGGGATATAAATTGTCGATAACAAAATATGTATCTCAGCTGCGTTTTTATTGCAACTGTTTATATTTTCGACGTGGCGACCTAATTCCACATGATGAGTACACAGACTCTCGCCCCGGGTTAAGCGGAATTAAACACATTTATGAAGCAGAGCGTTAAACACAATTATGAATTATTTCAATTAGCTACTATTATGAGGCTTGTGAATGGCCTTTCAAATTTAGTCTTAAATTCAAAATTTGACTTCAGTTGCACTATCGATTTTAGGAAGAGCAAACTTGGCATGAGGGAAATCCCCTTGTACATGTTGTTCCGGGGAAACGTCAGTGTGACTGCATGGGCACGCTTCACGTGTATAGAATATTATTAGACTTGTATTAGACTTGACGGGGCACCACTGTAGTAATATATAACGGCTTCTCCTGGCCCTATAGGAAATCATTGGTTCATACTTTCTTTCGACAATAACAACATTTTTCTCAGAGGGCCCATTACAACGTGAAACAAACACGCCATGAAATATTCGCATTGGAAATAACTTAAAAATTATATTTAAATAAAAAGAGAAAAGAATGAATGAATTATTATGGCTTAACGCCACATCGGCAATATTTCAGCCATATCGTGGCGAAAAGAGAAAAGAAATAGAAATTGTTGCTGATTTTGGGAGAATGTTTACAGATTCACTCTTATATCTGGAACGGGACTCATTCACTGTAAAATGTTACGTCCGAGGGCGTCACGTCGAAAAACGTTAGCAGAGAGGTTAAAATACTCGTGAACGACCTACGAGTAACAACTGACGCCTTCGTTATCTCCGCCTGACCTCACGCTTGGAAAATCTAGGTCGCACCGTCTGCTCGTTTTTTATAGAACTGAACGATACTTACTCGTAATACATTTCCGAGATAATATTTGGGTGTTTTATCAGTTTGGGTTTGAAATGAAAGTGGAAAATCATTTGACCTATGCATCGTAACTATCAATTTTTACCTTTAAAATGTAGAAATTAAGACCAGACAACGTAATTTTTACACTGTATGTATTTTATGCATATGGAACTGTGCGACCACGATATAACGTACGTGCCGCAATTTTCAAGCTCACCCCAAGCTGAAAACATGCAAACAGCGTTCTGTTGTCCGCCATTCGTAATATACATCACAGTTAGACTACATGAAAATAAAGCATTGGTCTAATTTACTTGTTGGACGCAGTTCGTGTAATTCGAGCAGCTTATCATTTTTCGTCGTAACGACACGGCTTCGCTTAGTCCCAGTCCAAGCGAATCAACACGACATCAATGGGAGATAAGCAGTCCTCAGTAACCACGAGTGACATATTCAATCTAATGAGAAAAACATTCGTCTCCTCTGACTCTCGTGAAATAATGACAATGGGTCTCTGGGCTTACATGATGGAGAGCATGGACTGACGAGGACAAATCGTACACATCTGGGGTTAACCGTTCCTCCTAGTAAGCTTGTAAAATTAGATCCCGGGCTTTTGATATAACGCGTTCATTGACCCAGGTTTTAGAGTGGCCTTAGCTCAGAACCCACAAATTATAGTGAATGAACGCTTTGACTGGAAGTAATTGAAAAATATGAGCTCGGGCTGGGAATATCAAGCAAAAGGTCCACTTCGGACACTACCGCATGATCAGACGAGGAGCGTGATTATTATAGATAAACAAAACACCAAGACGCAGGCTGGAAGCCAGCATTAGAAGCACCATCCACAACATAAGAAAGCTGCTTTCTCGTATGTGTTTTTATCCGTGATGATGCTTTACACCGTTTTGTAGGAGTCGGCCGGACTGTATTCCATAGACTTAATTGATACGAATTCATATCGAGCGATTAACCGGTTTATACCCATGGTTTCACAAAAATTGTCCAAGGATGTTCAACTGTGACGGTTCAGATGTCTCGGAGCTAGAGTCATAGAAAGTTCGGGTTATGTACAAAGTGTACGGACGAACCTCTGTCTACAGACATAGTTTCTCATGTGTAACGTGCAGACATGTATACCGTATTGATGGAAGACAAGTCGCTTTAAATGAACGTTATTCTGAGCGTTAAAGGGAGTCGCCAGCCGCTTATTGACACCAAATATAAAAGACTATAGCATAAAGAGTCCCACGAACACGCAACGAGAGAATAGAATCAGCAAATTCCTTGTCCAAGGCCAGGGTTGAACCTGCATCTCGAGTGTCCTAGCAATTGAAAGACAAGAGTCATGCTCTAGTAGATTAAATCATGTGTCAAGGACATGCATGCATCAATACATTTCCTCGCCACGTATGCCCCAAAACCATAGTCTATGACTACACAGTGGAATGCGTTTGCTCTCCTTATAGTTATACATTGAATAGGTATACACTTCGTTAGATGAGTACCGACTTTCCTGTTCCAGGAAGAGAGGAATAACAATTCTCAGAATAGCCTAAACTACAGTAAAATTATTCCATTCTTACACTGGGCGAGGCAGCTGTTGCAACCCCTTGAAATAAATTGCCGTTGCAACCCCTACTGAAGTAATGAAAATTTATTTCAATAAGGCACTTTCACGCATATTCTACTCCTCATTTAAAATACATGTATTTCACACCTTTGTAATATTATAGTTTCAAAGGCATTATCTCTCTAATTGATAGAATAACACGTGTTGAAAATATCAGAATATGTTTTAAACTGTTAAATATTTTGAGCTGTTGACGATTTTTCGGCGACGCATTAGTAGCGTTGGAGAGGTGGGCCTTATTACTGAAAATCCTGTTTTGTGGTAGTTCTGCTCTGTCATGTTCACAAAACTTGTTGAATTCAGTGTAACATGTAGGGACCTCATAATTCTGATTCAACAGGCTTCTGACTAGTGCGATCGTGAGTTCAAGCCCAGCTTACGTTGGCTTTCTTTCCGGTGGAGATGGTCGTGGGTTTCCCCAGGCTCTGTCCGGTTTCCTCCCACAATAATAATGGCCGCCGTCGTATCAGTGAAGTAATAATATATATAAGTGAGTACAGCGTAAAACACAAATTAAATAATTCAATAAAAAAATATGATTAAAGGACATTTTATGTTAAGCGGCAACATTTGTAGCTTTAAATGTACTAAACCCCTATGAGCCAATCGATCAATCAACCAACTAAACCATCTTTAGTCAAGTGAATACAACTGACAGTAAGTTTCATGTTAAACGGCATACTTTACTGAGACAACAAATAAAGCGAATTAGAGAAACTGAATTTCTCAGCGCTTTTGGCGCCTTTTCAACCTCATGCTCATTTATACATAAACAGTGAAGTACAAAGGATTTGCACCGTTTGTACAGTCTAACTGCTATCAAGTCACCTTTTAACTAGCACAAATAAACAGTCCTCAATAATGATGTTCACAAATTAAAAGAGATCATTAAAGAGATCCGCCTCATCAACAATCAAGAATAGTTATTTAACCACAGAATACAGTAGATAACACATAATCGAAACCGAGGAGGGCCAAAGCAATTTTTACTTGCTTATTTATTTGCAATGGGAGACTCTGGAAAGCATACGATCTACAGTAAGATGAATTAACCGGTGAAAAACCCGACGTGAAATGCGTATCCGATGAAAACCATGCTACAACACAGGGGCCATCTCTTTGGAGAGGACATGACCACTTTGTCATGGCATCATCACCAATGTAACTGAAAGAAGAAGAAAAATTTAACGTCTCTGTAAAGAAATTGTGTTCAGGAGGGTAGTAAATCGTATGATTCTTTTCTTCTAATTCAGCTCTGTGACTCAGCAAGGTTCAGGTCGTAATGATCACCACTCATCCAGTCCGTCACCATCTTGCTGGTAAGAAAACAGTGAGCACTATACACGAGTAGCATAGCTGCCAGAAAACACCTCAGAATATAACCATGGTCTCTCCTCAGAAAACAACACAGTTTGAACATGTCAAGGACACGCCCAAGGTAAACTAGGGGATAAAGGACCAGCGCGTCCAGGAGGCATGGGCCACAAATGAGACGACAAACCTTCCATTTTCCAACACGTTGTTGTGGTTATCGTTAGTCACGGTGGACCATTCAAACTAGGCCGGTACTCTTCAGAATGTGTACATAACGAGCTAGCTATATACGAGGCAGAAAGCCTATACTAATCCTCCCAGTCTCTGATACTTTGGGTACATAGAAATAGCATATGGCCTATAAAGAAGGGGGAAAAAAACACGAGTAGTGAAATCTGCTGAAGCCCACGACAGTACACGAAGAGGGGTAAGGTAAACTTACCTTGGCCAGCTATAACTTCAGATGCATGTAACTTGAGCTTTCACGCAGTTGTTTTCATACAACAAACCGGTAATAAACCTGGATGAATGCACATGCCACCAGCTATAAAAAGGGAAATTCCCTCGGAAATTCCTATATATACATCACAATACCACTTATCTACACATACAGTACTGATATGGTGATGGGCGGAGAGCTACAGAGTGGACACTTTTTTTTTACCTATTTCTGTATAAGGCCACGGTGCTAGGAAGCTTGTAACTTGTTACTATTTAAGCAGTTAGATGAACATTTAAAATAAAACATTACCTGAGGTAAACTGAGAAAGAGGCCGGACTTCACGGGGGTTACCTTTCACCTGCGCTGTACGTCTTTAATTATATTGCATTTCTGCTTAAACTAGGACTCTGCTGGTGGACTAAGCATCCCAGAGGCCTGGTTCTTTTGCATTGTTTTAATGTTATTGCATGTTGGATGTGATGACAACACAACATTTTGAGTAATTCTAGGCTAGTGAAGTCTAATTATTGCAAGTAGCGTCACTGCATTTTTGTTTACCAAATTCTGTTCAAACTTTTACTATTTTATGTATTTACGTGAACAGTTAAAACAGATCCCTAACTGAGGTAAACTGACAAGAGGCAGCATTTCACGGGTTACGTGTGACCATTTTCCAGTTATCCCACTGCAATCGCTGCTTTTACTTTCTATATGCTGTACGCCCTTAATTATACTTAATCATAACGAATGTTTTGAGAACATTAATTCACTCGTTTGCAGAAGGTGTGTTCGTAATTTTAAGAGTGCCATGAGGACTGAATTATTGCTGAGTGTGCTAATTAGCAATTATTTTGTCGCCAACTGTAGAGAAGGTGAGAAGAGATGTTCCAGTTCTGTTAAGTAGCCTACTTCGGTGGGTAATAGTGTGAAATGGTTATTTAGCAAATATACTGCCCTATATAAAACATAAAAGGGATAATAGTGTCGCTGCCTCCTTTATAAATTTACGTCTAATTAAACAATAGTATGAAACTATAAATAGCAAATCTATTATATATAAGAGTGGTTTGATCCTGGCTGTGCTACGTAGCATCTGTTTGCACAATACCTCGATATTCTTCTTGTAACTCTAATTTACTACTATGTACATCGTAATTGGAATGGTACTTAGCCAGTGTAGTGTAAGAAGAAAACTGCAATCCACTATGCTATTTAGATGCATTTATTTGATTTATTTGATTGGTGTTGTACGCCGTACTGAAGAATATTTCACTAATACGAAGGCGGCCAGCATTGTGGTAGAAGGAAACCGAGCAGAGCCACGCAGGTTCCTGCAGACCTTCCCACGTACGGCCGGAAAAGAAGCCAGCAAGAGCAGGACTTCAACTCATGGCGACCGCATTGGTGAGAGGTCCCTGGGTTATTACGCTGCGCTAGCGCGCTAACCAACTGAGTCACGGAGGCCCCCTATTCAGACTGAAACTAATGCTGGAAATGCTAAAAGGGGATAGTGTCGGTTAATGCGGCCAGCGTTATGGTGGGAGGAAATCTTGCAGACAGTAGAGTTAGGGAGAAACTCACGACCATAAACAGGTTGCTGTTAGAACAACTGTTTGAGGGAATACGAGATAAAGACTGTGCACTGTATAACCCTAAACATCCCCATGTATGTGTGCATAATCATTTTGTGGAGAAACATTGAACAGACACCTGCTCTATCGTATACAGAGACACGAGTTAAATATGTCGCTGCGAAAATCTTAACCTATACGTAATATATGTTGCACTCTCTATTATTAACTTGAAGAAAAAAATGAGTTTATTCCCCAACATATGTCACGAATTCTTTTGTCAGTTGACAATCCAAATATTCTCATAGAGCGGGCAATTCAAATGTATGAAGTAATTTACACGCTCAACTGCGTTTCTACAGCTGTCAGTCCAGAGTACAGTGGGTGCGGTGCTAACACAAAACAGATATCTGCCGAAGGTCGGTGATTTTACTCTGGGCACTGCGGCTTCCTGCATGTGTAAAGGGAGACAATTTGGAGTGTCTGCATATATTCTGACGCATTTAATGGAGTGCCCGCGGGGTGAACCACCGACCCAACTTACACTTTCTACAAGGTGGAAGACAGGTGGTTAGAGGACTCAAACGGCCATACTAGCGCAGTCGATCGTTTGGAGTCAATCAAACCCAGGAACGATTAATAAGTACGAGGAAATCTTCAAATCCATCGGCCTAAATAGGGTCTTCCTGAGTAGTGCAGTGCGTGAAGAAATTAATGAACACATTACGACTGGATCCTAAAGTATATCCAAGCCAATTTATTTAATTTTTACCACGATATGTGCTGTCTTCCTCATCGGGTGTATGTGGGAAGTTCTGCCAGCAACCTGCAGATGCTCAGGCTATCCTCTCGCCATAATAGGCCTACACTGGCCGCCGTCGCATTAGTGAAACATTCTTGAGGTCGGCGTAAAAGACCAATCAAATACATTTATTTAATTATTTATTTATTTTATTTATTTATTTGATTGATGTTTTACACCGTACTCAAGAATGTATAAGACCTGGTCGAATCACATAAAGGTTATATGGCCATGAAAGAGACGGTTGCTTAGTAATAACCCGCCAAAAAAATGTACTCTCGATCAAAAACGCTAGTATTTCGTTCAAACGAGGCACTGTGTCATTAATTTACATTATGAAAATCGGCTCTAACCTGAAAAATATTTTTACTGAAACGTTCATGTGAGTATTTATACGTGCTGTCAAAGTTTCGTTTTGCTTAACGTTAGTCTTCATATGTATGGGGCGTATTGTATTTGACCTACATTGCATCAGAGAAAAAAATTTCGTTGCTCTGAACACGGGGGGAAGGTGGGATGAACGCCCTACCCGAAAAAAATGTGAATTATATACTGCATTTCTGAGTCAGTGGGTCAGTGCTTGGGGTTTAACGTCGTACTTTATTGCATTTCTGATTGTCGTTCTGAATCTGGATATCGTGAAAATTCTAAGTACCCCTCTTACCTCTAGCCTTTTAAGACTAACTATCACACTGTCGTCGCAGTTCCAGTTTTCTCTCCTAGCTGTTGTGTTTTATGTCATAGTAGTATAGAATGTGGGTTTGGGGTCTCCGTGGGGATTCATTTTTTGAGGTTTTGGGGATTTGTTTTTTGAGGTGATGTGGTGGTGACGTCACACCTGCCAGCCCGAAGGGCTGGTAGGTGTGACGTCACCCCTCAGTTGTGGGTTTTTTCCACACCGCGGGGCGTATGTGTATAGACGAGTGTGATATAGTGTATAGTATAACAGTATAGGGAAAAAAAGAGCGAAAAAAAAGAGGGAAAACGTCGGCTTGTAAAGTCGAGTGGGACAGCTCGAAAAGAGCTCCCGGGCGCCAAAACGGACCAATGGGTGAGCCGGATTTACCCCAAAACTGCCCAATGGGGGGCCCGCAAAACGGACCAATCAGCGTGCGAGAAGAGGTTACGTAAGAAAAAACGAACCAATCAGCGCGTGGTGAATTTCCGCGTGGATAGGTAGTATAACCGTATAACAGTATAGGGAAAAAAGAGAGAAAAAAAGAGGCAAAACGTCGGCTTGTAAAGTCGAGTGGGACAGCTCGAAAAGAGCTCCCGGGCGCCAAAACGGACCAATGGGTGGCCCGCAAAACGGACCAATCAGCGTGCGAGAAGAGGTTACGTAAGAAAAAACGAACCAATCAGCGTGTGGTGAATTTCCGCGTGGATAGGATAAAAGCCGGTGAAGACAGCGACCGGCAGCCTCAGACGCACCTGACGCTCTACCGGCCTGCCTGCCTGCCTGCCGACCTGCCTGCTGACGACCCGACCTACTGACCTGCCGAGAGACGAGAAGAGAAGAGAAGAGACTGCTACACGACCTACCTACCTACCTGTACCTACCTGTCTACCTGCCTACCTGCCTGGTGAGATGAAACGCTCCACCACCGTGAACCCCCTGCATGCTGCCATCAGGATGAAACGCTCAGCGTCTGTACCTGCCCGGTTATCCACCATAGCCGAACAAGAACAACCTCCCGAGAAGAAGAGGAAGGTGTGCCTGCCCTTACCCAGCGAGGTTCTTGCCAAATTACAGCTGGCCTCCTGGCTGTGGGTGGGGGTGTGTAGAGACGAGACGATTGAGATTTGCCAATCACCGACAGACCCGAACGCTCCACCCAAACGCGTCAGGCTTGACGGGGTGGGGTGGACTCGGCTCAAGACCCTGGCTGCTGATCTACCTGAGGCGGGTTTACCTGTGCGGGAGCCACTCTCCAACGGGTACTTTCTGTCCACGCTGAGGAACTCGGAGGGTGTCCTGTACGTTCATGTGAAGAAATGGCGAGCCTACCAGCCGAACGGTCGACTCTACCCGACGAGTGAGGGTATCACGCTCAAGTACTGGACTTACTGGCAAAAACTAGTCCAGGCCATCCCCGACATCGACGCCTTGGTGCTGGTGGTGATCGAGGCTGGTGATAACGACGACATCCAAGAGTCCCAAGAGCCCCAAGAGCCGGGGATGGAGATGGAGATGATGGAAACGGAGGAGGGGAAGACTGAAGAGACCGGAGAGACTGGAGAAACTGGAGAGACTGGAGAGACTGGAGAGACTGGTGAGACGGGTGGTGAGGTGAATGCTGCTATGAGTGCTGCTTTAACCGCTGCTGTGACGGCTGCTGTGACGACTGCTGATGGGGAGACTGCCGATGATGCGACTACTGCTGCTACTGCAACCCCCACCATCCCCGACATCCCAGTGGAAAAGGTGGAAAAGGCGGATCCGTTAATCCCTGAGCTTGAGACGGCGCTAACAGCCTTGCTGTGGCAAGCTTACGATGTAGCTCTCCAACCCCACCTCCTCAAGTTACAGCGCGATGTGTACGGTCGACAATCCACCAACACCGCGAGTGATCCATCTCCTCCCCGGCCCCCCTTGCTGGAGAACCGAGAGCTGACCCTGAGTATCGTGGACGAGGCCCGTATGCGTTACCTGAAAGAGGGAACTGTGTTGGCCAAGTTCATGCGCCAGGCCCGTAAGGCAGCCTCCCTCCCGTGGGCTGTGGAGAAGAGTGTGAAAGACCAACTGCGGCAGTTTTTAAATGAGACGCCGATCAACAAATCGAACCCGGCATTCGCCCAGATGTACGTGAAGTATTTGATGACAGCCAACAACCTCTCTGCACCTGACAAGCAGCCTACAATCCGGCCTAACAACCAAGCCAACCAGCCTACCCAGGCTACCCAGGCTACGATGACCGAGTGAGTGTGTTTTTGTTTTAACCGCACCACCCTTACCCAGCTTTTTTTTGTTTTTCCCTTCATACATTCTCGTTTTGTGTTTACCTATGTGTGGTTTTTACAGGAAGATGACCAGGGTGGTGCGCGTTATAAACATTGACCAGTGTCAGGACTTTCATATTGGCGATACAATCATCATCACGAGACATTTCTCACCGTGACACCAAAATAATGGACACTTACAACATGTATTTATTCGTTCATTCGTTTGTTCACTGTTCGAGTTCGAAAAAATAAATAAAAAAATGAAATAAGTTTTCAGGTTGACGACCCTGGTCTTTTGTGTTGGTTATTGTCTTTACCTGTTGGTGAAGGGATAGTCTATCTATCTATCTATCTATCTATCGTTTTGATTGATGTGGCTAGGGTTCGGTCGGTGGTGGCATTAGAATGACGACGGTGTCTTCTTTATGTCTTTTCTAGCCTGGCGAAGCTCCGTACAACGCCGCAATGGAAAGACTGGGTAGCTGTCGTCACCGACCTGCAAAGCTACACAAGTGTACTTCATAGTATGTTTGCGGGTGGTAGGGTGAACGGGGGACGACTGCAGGTGCTGCAAGCGTACACTGAAGACGTCTGTCAGCATGTCGAGGATTCCCGACCTATTCAAGCGTATTACGTAGAGATTGCTCGTCCCACGTTAACAGAGGTCTATCAACGCTCCGTGTTACAGACCTGTACATTGCTGTAAAGAATAATACTAATACTGTTACCTTACTATGGAATCCATCCCCGGTGTTTTTGTGTTTTCTTTTTATATGGACTGGGTCAGTGTGTCAGGCTAGGGCCACTCTATACTATATATAGGCGGTCTGAGGTGGGTTCACTCATTACACACAACAGACACCAAGCAGCAAGGACGACGTGGCGGACTATGCCTCGCACGAAAAAAAAAATCAATCACGCCGGGCCGTGGTTCAAACCCGATCGATACCGCTCTCCATGCTTTGTATTACAACCCGGACAGTCCAGCGGCTTACAGCGGGGTTCAACCCCTGCTCAAGGCAGCTCGACAACAGGGACTCAAAGTGAGTCGAACCCACGTGTCGGCTTGGCTGGCTCAGCAGGACACGTACACACTCCACCGACCTGCACGCCGCCATTACCCGCGTAACCGAGTGGTGGTTGGGGGTATGGACAGTCAGTGGCAGGCGGACCTGGTCGACATGACAGCGTTCACCAAAGAGAATGACAACAACCGTTACCTACTGACCTGCATCGATGTGCTCTCCAAGTATGCCTGGGTGATCCCACTCCGGGCCAAAACCGGGGCTCGTTTGATCGAGGCATTTCAACAGATTTTCAAGACGGGTCGCCGACCGTTGTACCTGCAAACGGACGAGGGGAAAGAGTTTCTGAACAGACCGTTTCAAGCCTTTTTAAAGGACAAAGGGGTGTTTTTCTTTCACACGTTTAACGAAACCAAAGCCTCCGTGGTAGAACGGTTCAACCGCACTTTGAAAGGTCGCATGTACAAATATTTCACCGCTCACAACACTCGGCGCTACCTGGACGCCTTACCGGCCCTGGTTCGCGGTTACAATCAAGCCTACCACCGAAGCATACGACGAGCCCCTATCGACGTCACTCCCCAGAACCAGAAGGAAGTCCGGCAAGTCTTGTACGGTCCATCCACACACAAACGCTCGGTCCACCGGTATCGGGCCGGTGATCTCGTGCGTATCAGTAAAGTGAAAGGGAAATTTGAAAAATCATACCTGCCGAATTGGAGCACGGAAATGTTCCGCATCGTCCGCTCCCACCCTCGACAGCCTGCTGTGTACACACTGGAGGATTTGAACGGGGATCAATTGCTAGGGACGTTTTACGAAACCGAACTCCAACCGGTGACAGCCGCGGTGGATAAGTTTTATCAGGTGGAGAAGATCTTAAAAAGGGAGCGGCGGCGAGGGAAACTGTACTATTGGGTGAAGTGGGTCGGTTATCCACCCAGCTTTAATTCTTGGGTCCCGGCCACGGACGTGAAACGTATTTAAACCCGAGGCTAACGGGGTCGCTACCACTTCCGACTGACCTGCCTTAAGGGATGGATCGGTGTATACAAGGCTTGCGCGAGAATAAAGGGACCGTAGCAGCCGTACTGGGCGTTCTCTTGTACATCGGTGCTTTAGTGGGTGGATTGGCTGCAGAACTCAGCCTACAACTGCTCCAAGACCAGTCAACCCTGCAATATCTACGAGGACAATTAAACAAGACGCGTTTCCGCTGGATTGGGGCACCTGTATCGCCACCCCAACCACCGTCAATCGCCCGTCGGTTTGACAATACCGAGAACGCCGTCACTGCCACTAGCGCCATTACCCCGAGCTGGGATCGAACTCCCACGTCACAACCCTCCACACCCACCACAACCACACTACACCGACGGCACCCACTCTCCTCAAACTCCTCAAACTCCTCAAACTCTTCAAACTCCTCACCCCCTTCACCCACCCCTACTCACCCCACCACACCAATACCTAACATCGTTTCCACACCTGTCTATCTACCCCCTAACACAACACAGGTAACACAGGTAACACAGGTAACACAGCCAACACAGGCAACACAGGCAACGCAGACAGCGCAGGCACCATCACCTGCCGTCACTCCCCCCACTATCCACCACCCCCACCCGTACGACGATCCAAACCGCCGACGGAGCTAGTTCTACCCATGGACACGCGATGGGAGCATCCCTTTACCTGCATTGTCAGCGGCCCGACGGGATCTGGGAAGTCTGTGTTTGTGAAACGGTTAGTGGAACACGCTCCAGCTCTCATTCATCCACCCCCACAACGCATCGTCTGGTGTTACGGGGAGTGGCAGCCATTGTACACCACGTTACCTCACGTTCAGTTTGAAGAAGGTGTGCCCAGCCCGTCCAGTTTCGACCCGGGGGAGCGGACGTTAGTCGTCGTGGATGATTTGATGGCTGAAGCCGACGATCGCGTGACAAAACTCTTCACCAAAGGCAGTCACCACCGCAATATCAGCGTGGTGTACATCGTGCAGAATTTGTTTAACAAAACCAAAGACCATCGGACCATCAGTCTGAACGCACACTACTTGGTGCTGTTCAAAAACCCGCGAGATGTATCCCAAATTACCACGATCGCTAAACAAATGGCTCCAGGGCGGACACAGTACGTGCGCGAGGCCTTTGAAGATGCCACGGCTGAACCTCACGGGTATTTGCTGGTGGATTTCAAGCAAACCACACCCGATCATAACACCAACTTTGAACCTACAATCTACCACATCAGTTTGTTTTGGCTGGCTGGCTGGTGGGTAGGCTGGTGGGTGGGCTGGCTGACGTGTCAGCTGACGGACTGGTAAAACAGTGTATTATTGCGGCGAGCGGTGACTAGGTCGGTGTGTCAGTGTGTCATCATAAAACTTTGAACACACAGTCTATCACCTCAGTTGCTCTCACGACGACGACCCGTGATGAGGTCACACCGTCTCCAACGTTACGGTCCCTTATTAACCCTACTCGCGCGAGCCACCCCCTCTATTCGTCAGGCTGTGCTGCGGGGTAACGATCCAGGATTACTCCGGTGCTTGTGTGAATGTGCTAAGAATGTGTTAAATGGAAACGTCCCACTCTCGCCGGCTCAGAAGGTGAAGTTACAGCGACACAAGACGGGTCTTCGCACTTTGGTGAAGAAAAGTGTTCCCCTGCATAAGAAAGGACGGATTGTTCAACGTGGTGGATTCCTGCCACTGCTTCTCGCTCCCCTCCTCGCCAAAGCCATTGTACCAGCCGTTCTCGGGGGTGTTGTCGGCGGTGTCGTTAAGGGTGTCACTAGTAAGGCTATAGCTGGTGGTAGGTAATGCAGCACGCCAAGAAAATGGCCTTGGTCGAGCCACGGCTCTTAGAGACGCTCACACGACCTTCACCTTCAGCCCATCCACCTCCAGCCCACCCCAACTCCCCATACCCCGTCCCCAGTACGGTGAAAGCCCTCAACACGCTCGATCAAGAGATGGCCTCGATCCTCCACGACAGGACTCTCTCGGACGAGGAGAAAATACAGCGATATCACCACACCCTTCAACGGTACCGAACGTTTCAAGATCAATACCAAATCGGGCGGCGACCGAGTTCGATCCCACCTCAGGCCAAATCCACAGCCAGTCGTTTTTTGAGCGAGGCGGATAAGGCGATGTTAGACACCCCGACCCAAACCCTCCAGCCTACCACCCCTACCATCCCTACCACCCTTAGCCCCTCACACGAGCGCTCAATACCCCGGGATCACTACCGGGCTTGGGTGCGGGAAAAAATGAGCACACCCGCCGAGCTGGGGAATCCCCCGACCGAGCTGGGGAATCACCCGATCGCCAGAACCCCGACCAGCCAACATAAAAAAAAACCCAGGCCCTCCACTACCACCTCTAGTTCCACACACACACCACACACCACACACACCACACACACCACACCAAAGCGACCCAAGAAGACGCGACGAGGCCAGCGATCTGAACTCCGGCCCGCTTCATCTATCATACGCCCGCTCAGGTGGAGTCCCTATTAATTAAATACAGGCACCAGAGGACAAAACGATCAGTCCACCTGAGGGAGATCATCTCACCCACACCATGTTTTACGTGACGCTACCCAGTAACAGCTCGCTGGACTACTTCCCCAACAATACCTTGACGCGTTTCACCACCCAATTACCCCGCCCCATCCATTTGACAGGTGACTGGGAATGTGGGCTGGTCGAAATACAGTATCCCCGGACCTGGTTTAACGTGCGGTCAGGTGAAGTGTGGTATACCATAGACTCCCCAAAAGACTCGCACCACGGTACGCATAAGCTCATATTACCAGCCGGCTACTACCCGACACCCAAAGACCTGGCCTGGGGGTTGACCAAATTGTTAAGCGAGACAGAGATCTGCGATCTCCAGGAGCACGCCGGGGACTTAACGTTTGAGTTCGACGATATGCAGCGGAAATACAGCGTGCGGTTTGAGAAACCACTGGGGCTTGGTTTCAGCCCACGGCTAATGCAACTCATGAATTTACCTTACGGATGGCTCATGGGACCGGCGGACCTCATGTATGTCGGTGCCGAGGATTTAACGATCAGCACACCCACGCTGTACGTGTACACAGACATTATCGAACCGCGTGTGGTGGGGGACACGTTGGCCCCGCTGTTGCGGACGGTTACCACGGAAGGGCAGTATGGGGAGCACGTCTCCAAGACTTTCCAACACGTGGAATACATCCCCGTGCAGTCCAAACATTTCTCGACGGTGGACATTGATATTAGGGACGACACGGGTCAATCCGTCGCATTTGAACGCGGTAAAGTGGTGGTGACACTTCACTTTCGACAGCGGCGTGCTTTACCCTTGCAATAATGGCATCACAGCAGGCTTACATCGACTATTACACCAAACAAGCCGGCGGAGGTGGGTTACCTGTGTTTCGGGGTGTGGCTGTCCAGCGCGGTCACGGTTTGCTGGGTGGTCTCAGCAAACTCCTCCCACAGCCCTTGTTAACCTCGCCGGCTGTGAAAGCACTGGGCAAAACGGCGTTACGAACCGGACTGCAAGTCGTGGGGGACGTGCTGAGTGGGGGCGTGTCACCACAACAGGCTTTGAAACGACGCGGTTTGGCGACTGGAAAACAGCTGCTGGTCAAAGCTAGTCGCTACGCCCGACAGCGGTTACTGGGTGAGCCTATAAAACGGAAGACACCGCGCGTCACGCCCACTCGTCACCGACACGTGGGACTTAAAAGACGTGCCGTCAAGCCCAGAAGAAGACACATCAAAACTCGAGCCACATCGAATGCCCTGAATCCACCGGATATTTTCAGCTAAACACACACGCGCACGCGCACATACACAAGCCATGGCTCTTCCCCACCCCGAATGCTGCCCGTCCGTCAGCAGTGAGTTTGATTTGTGGACCTTACCCCCGACCGACACCAGCGTTCGAGAAGGCCGCTGGGATGCTTACAGCCCCATCGCCAGCCTGAGTGATGTGGGACCTGTAGAATTTGTCATCACCAACGCTGACGCAGACACTTACTTGGACTTGGCCAACACCATGCTGTACGTGAAGGCAAAAATCCTCAACGGGGACGGGACGGCTGTGGCGGCTGACAAGAAGGTGGCTCCGACTAACCTGTGGATACAATCCATGTGGCGACAGGTAGACGTCTCCCTGAACGATAAACTCATCACGCCGTCCACCAACATGTACCCATACCGGGCTTACTTGGAGACATTGTTGTCTTACGGTAAAGAGGCTAAAAAGAGCCAGCTGTCTGCTGCCTTGTGGTATGCGGACACCCCAGGAAAGTTTGACACGATGACTGACACCAACGCCGGGTTTGTCGATCGGCTGAACTGCACGGCTGAAAGTCGGTCGGTTGACATGCTGGGTCGCCTGCATTGTGACATGTTCCTGCAACACCGATACCTGCTCAACAACGTCACGGTCCGCATCCGTCTCACCCCGGCTAAGGATTCGTTTGCTTTGATGTCCGATGAAGCCGCTCCCGGCTACAAGACTCGCTTGGAGGAGGTCTTGATCTTTGTGCGCAAAGTGAAAATCACCAGCGGTGTGCAACTGGGGCATTTGAAAGCCTTGGCCAAAGCTCCTGCCAAGTACCCAATCCGCCGCGTGCTGACCAAGTATTTCTCTGTCCCCAGAGGTCACACCCTCATCAATGAACAAAACCTATTTCTGGGCAGCTTACCGACACGTTTAGTGGTGGGGTGTGTCCCCATGTCCGCCAACGTTTCGAAAATGGTGGGCTGATTGCGGAAGACACCCCCCGGGTACTTTCGTCGAATGGCGTCGGTGCACGTTTGACCGTGCCGTCGTAACTCCCACAGTGTCCGAAAACTCTTCTGGCACACCTGGCAGGTGAAAGATCGAGCATAACGTCCCATGTCTTTGATATAGCTGAAATGCCGCTGGTACAGGTTTAACCGCAGGGTAGGTGTAGAATAGCGCTCGGCACTGCGGTGAATGAGTTGTGCTGAGTACGACCTGTCCATGGGGATGAGGTGGTAGACTTGAATGTTCACTTGAAACAGGCTTTCCACCGTGTCCAGCGCACTGAGGGGTACTCCGCGGAAATACCTCGGCTCCATCTCCATTTCCTCCAGATACCTGCGGTAATACACCTCAGCCTGGGCGTCGCAGTTTTTGGGGTTGGCCTGGTCTAGATGGACGGCCAGACACCGAAACAAACACAAATAGTCCCTGTAAGGACCATGAGCTCCACCCACCAACGTGTGTAACCCTTTGTTTCCTTTCAGGTAAGAGGGTAACGTCACCCCACCTTTACCGATAGGCTGATGCGGGAGTTTGTGGACGAAAAACAGCACGTTGGTGATGAGGTCGACGGTCCATTTCGTATTGGGGCGTTGTTTTTGGGCCCAGGTAAGCGGTGTGGAATCCTCGCAGGTCAGCCCGACTCGCCACGCGGTACGGTGCGTCGAGTACTCGGGTGTTGTTGGTGCTCGGGTAATAATACCGCACCTGACCCGTCTCTTTGTGGCGGAGGATATATCCAAAACTGTAATTGATAGTGAAAGCGGTCGGCTGGTCTTCGTAAATCTCGTCTACATAGGCTGGGATAGCACCGAGATCACTCAGTCGGTAATTATAGCAGTCTTGAATTGGTTTGTGGCGATGGAAATACGTCCTGATCGATCGCCAATGCCGCTGGTACAACTCCCGTACGTCACTGTCACCGCTCGGCAAGACAGCCTCGTGAGGCTGTACTGGGTCGGGTTCGAACTGGCTCGTTGGACTTTTTTTCTTTTGTTTTTTCTTTTCTTCTCCCAGCGAGGTATCCCCCGCTAAACTCACTTGAGCTTGACTCGTGCTGGGTTTGTTGTCGTCGGTGGTGGTGGTGGTGGTGGTAGATGAAACAGGTCTCTGTAACATAGAAGGGTGTAGACGTTATAACCCAAGTAAACCCTAGACATACTTTATATACATACTATTGTACATATGTGCATATGTACATATGTTCCGCTAAAAAATTTTATAATACATATAATACATAGGAGCCATTCCGATAGATATCATATATATATAACTCTACAAAACCCCTATACAGTTTTGGAACAAAAAATAAAGAAAGTTACTATAAATTACTCTTTCCAGACACGTATTGACGTTTGACATTTAGAGTTATACCCCTTATTTCCATTATTCCAACAAAAGTAGTCGCCCCTGCTAAGCGTATTCCATCAGGAGTTAGCCCCCTTGTTTACATACATTTGACACCGCGCACACATTCGTGGATTTCTACTACGAAATACATAAGGAAATATCCTCTAAGCTACTCAGGCTTTCTATCTAGCTTTACTGGAGTTACAAACTATTAAAAGACACAACTATCCTTAAATATATTGAACTAAAACTACTGTTATTTCAATAAGAAATCTAACGATCTCAGCTGTGGATAGTCATTTTCAGGAATAAAACCCTTATTTCCATTATTCCAACAAAAGTAGTCGCCCCTGCTAAGCGTATTCCATCAGGAGTTATCCCCCTTGTTTACATACATTTGACATCGCACACATTCGTGGATTTCTACTACGAAATACATAAGGAAATATCCTCTAAGCTACTCAAGCTTTCTATCTAGCTTTACTGGAGTTAGAGCTAACCAAGGGAGGTTACTCTAAACTGACCAGTGACATTGGTTTATTGGTGTTGACATCCTATCACTTCCAAATTCTGATTGAATCTCAGTTAGGTCATACCAGGCTTTGATTAGGTTAGTAATACCATATTGGAGTAAAAACCTTGACGACCAGCCTCCATGTATAAACACACTGACAAAAGTATTTTTCGGCCATTTGAAGTTAGTTACTGAGCTGTACTTGGCAAACTGATTACGGCAACAGGACAACCGCCCATACTGCGTTACAGTATAATTCTCTTTTAAGTAAATATGGTTAGAGTGTCCAGAATCTCTGACACTTTGCTTCATCATTGTGTCTACTTCCGCTCAACCCAGGGCTAGGGGTTGTATATATTGAATTAGATCGGCACATTTGAATATATTAACAGTTGCAATCAAAGCGCAAGGGAAATACATACTTTGTTATCGACAGCTTATCACGGATAAACGTCACTGAAAACGGTTGTCTGCTTCTCTTTGAATGATTCCGTTTCCAACAAAAGTAGTCGCCCCTGCTAAGCGTATTCCATCAGGAGTTAGCCCCCCCTTGTTTACATACATTTGACACCGCACACACATTCGTGGATTTCTACTACGAAATACATAAGGAAATATCCTCTAAGCTACTCAGGCTTTCTATCTAGCTTTACTGGAGTTACAAACTATTAAAAGACACAACTATCCTTAAATATATTGAACTAAAACTACTGTTATTTCAATAAGAAATCTAGCGAATCCGAAGCGTAATATTAATGAATTGGAAACAACAACAACGTCTGAAGGTGACCGATAGACAACTACTTTATACGGTAATCTACTAATTAAAATGAAGCGTCAATCCGCTAAAAAAAATTTTTTTAATACATAATACATAGGAACCATTCCGATAGATAGCAGCCCTAGCATGACACACTGACACACTGACCCAGTCCCTTTTTTAATACATAAAACATAGGAACCATCCAGATAGGTATTCCCGTTCACCATTGTTCAGGAAACATATCGCTGTCAGCTGTGCTTTGTTTTGACACGTGGTTTTTGTTTGGACACGTGGTTTTTGTTTTGATCGGCTGCGTCTTGTATACATTGTATACATTGTTGCCAGTCAGTCACCCAGCCACTGCGTCAGCCACTGCGCCAGCGAGCTGGGGAGTACACCCATATACATGTCACCTACATGGAGTGGAAACCCTATAGACACACCATCTACAGCGCAAGTGCTTACATAACGGTAAACAACTCAGCTGTGAATAGTAATTTTCAGCAATGAAATGCAGCATGTCTTATTGCATATGATCCAGTAAAGAAGTTTTTTTAATACTTTTTTTCATATACTGTTACAAACATGTAACATGAGATAGCTCTTACTGTCTTAAAATTAACTTTCAAGAAGCAAATTACTCCCCCTAATTCATCCCCAGCCTGAAACAAACAAATCATGTACATTTATTGTGCGCATGATTTTTTTGGAAACGGACCCTTTTTATCACCAAGTCTGAGATGACCAACGCTGAACGCGGAAAGCAACTACTCATACATGCACATGATTCAACATTTGGACTTCAAAGACTATCCCCAAATTCAACATACTCGTCGTTATTTAAAACGAAATAGTATGCAAAGAAACGAAAATGAAAAAAAAAATCAATGCCCACCAACAAAAATGAAAAAATGTCAAATGGCTGATATGAGGCTCGAACCCGTGACATTCGCGTTATTAGCCCAAGGCTCTGCCGACTGAGCTAACCGACCATTCATGGAATACAATGGCTTTTCAACCTCCATAATCAAGCGGCGTCTTCGTGGGTTAGTAGGTCACTCAACCTGCTGCTTGGGCTGGAGAAAAATAAAATAAAATAATAAAAAAAGAACTTACCGAGCCGTGTTTCCCACGTTGATGGGTCCGCCAATCCCACAACCGGTAGAAAGACTCCTCACAGTCTTCGCAATGCCACACACGTTCTCGTTTGTTGCCATGGCGCTGTTGATGGCGGATCAAATGTTCCCGGCGAAAAAACGCCAGGTCACAGGTCGGACAGGTGAATCTTTTGTTTGTCTGGGGCTGATGATGCGTCCGCTGGTGCCGGAGCCAATTATGCCGCAGGGTAAAATGCTGGGCACACACCCGGCAAAAATACTCCTCCGTCGTCTTCTTTTTCTCCTTAGCACCGTGCTGTGTTTTAGCATGCCGTCGCCAGTTATCGCGTCGGGTGAATCCTCGATCGCACACCTCGCAGGTAAATAGCTTCTCCGTCTTCTTCTCCTCCAACGTCTTCTTCTCCATATTAACCGCGAAATCCTCTTGATCCATCGTTGCTTGTTTACTCGATCGCTCGCTCGCTCGCTTGGTCAGTGTCTTCAGGTGAAGTGATCTGCTACTGCTGCACCTGTCTTTTTGTACCTATCCACGCGGAAATTCACCACGCGCTGATTGGTTCGTTTTTTCTTACGTAACCTCTTCTCGCACGCTGATTGGTCCGTTTTGCGGGCCCCCCATTGGGCAGTTTGGGGGTAAATCCGGCTCACCCATTGGTCCGTTTTGGCGCCCGGGAGCTCTTTTCGAGCTGTCCCACTCGACTTTACAAGCCGACGTTTTGCCTCTTTTTTTTCTCTCTTTTTTCCCTATACTGTTATACTATACACTATATCACACTCGTCTATACACATACGCCCCGCGCCGTGGAAAAAACCCACAACTGAGGGGTGACGTCACACCTACCAGCCCTTCGGGCTGGCAGGTGTGACGTCACCACCACATCACCTCAAAAAACAAATCCCCAAAACCTCAAAAAATGAATCCCCACGGAGACCCCAAACCCACATTCTATACTACTTGTCATGACAGTGAATCTATGCGTAGAACGACACATTCGTACACCAACCGTCAACCAGTATGAATGTTCCAGGTAAATAATCGGAAGGTCAATTCCAAAAACGACGATTAACGCAAAGCACAAATGTCGTATGTAGAGAGAAATCGTAAACAGTTGTCAATGATGTTGAAAAGGCGCAAGGTCCAGTATGTTCTATGAAAATGAGTAAAATCACTTTTCAGATCGCGTACCATGCTAGTACATAAGTAGTCGATGATAAAATATGTACCTCCGTTGCACTTTGATCGCAACTGCTCATGTATTTAATGAGGCGATTGAAATCAGCACGATGAATATACCGACCCTCGTCTCGGATTAGGCGAAATTAGACACAATCACAGAGACGAGTGCAATAGGGGTGTTTCGAGTTCGAACTCTTTTATCTTTGTAGGTAGAAAAGGTCTAACTGTATCATGTGACCTGTCAAAAATGTTAGGCAAATATTTTTGATCACATTCACTATAACATGGACGTATGAAAAAGTGTTATAAAAAGTAATTTTCGTGGAGGAATAATAAAGAAGATTGAGAATCTCAATGTTTCCGAACTTGACAAGGAAGAAATTATTTGTGCCTGCGCGAAAGGGTGAAACAGATGACCACACAACAAAGTTTGCCTAACATATTTCAGCATTCACATGACACAGGAGGACTATTTTTACCTTTGATCACAAAAGAATTCCAACTCGAAACTCCCCTACTCCCTTACACTGCACTTCACTGCACTGCTGTTCTTCTTGTACAGGCCTGTAACAATCCCGGACCCTGATTAATACCCGTCATGTTTACCGAATCAGCAGTAAGACAGATTTGTAAGATGCCCATTAACTGAACGTAGGATTCCAACATTAGCAACTCATTTCATCTGTACGCTTCATGACGTAATCAATACTATTTAGCATAATCCTTAACAAGAAACAATTCTCATCGATCCAATATTTTTCAGTTAGTTATATTTTCACTTTCCAATCCAAGACGATTTTATTCCTCTCATCTTTTTTACAACATCCCAGGCGTTATGAACATAATTGCTAAACGCCTTATGCATTTGTTCAATAAACTATGATTGCAAATTTATGTGGTCAGTGAGTGCTGTAAAAAGAAATTGGTAGGACTGAGATACTTTTATAATACTCGTAACTTGCAAGAATGGCCCCTTCAATGATAAAGTGTTATATACAGCTAAAAGTATGATAGCAGTTTTATATTAACATGGAACTGATCTTTGGTGATTTGAGATTTGGTATTGTTTACCTGCTGAACGCCTGAACCGTGATTTGAAATACTAATGTGGTTCTATGGACCCAGCGTCTTGAAATGAGCCCAGTCGTACTTAGAGATATTTTAAACCCAACTCAACCTGACAAACAAGTCATGACTGGATCATCGCTAAGGTGCACGGGGATTTACGTGGGAATTCCCCTAGTTATAAACCCATACATAACTACAGTACACAGAGTAAAATTAGAGCAGAGACGATAATGTGATAGTTGGCAAATGATGACACCAGCATGATGCTGGTTTATCCTGGAATATAGTATAAAAGACAACAGCCTGAAGAGTCCCTTCAGTCACTTGCAGGCAATCCTTTAGTACATATGTGTGTGTGGCCGGTAAATTATATTCCACGCAGTGTAGGCCAGACAAGTTACACTCATCTGGTTTTGTAGCTGGCTTAGGTAAATTTGGTCCTTTATCCTCATACCGCTGTACACAGACATGCCTCACAATTAGCAAGGCTTTTCATTCTATACTCTATACTGTTTGTATGTAGTCGGTCGGTCACACAGTGGCGGACTTAGATGCACGACCATCCTTTACGCGACTATTCATTGTCACAAGTCATATTGTTATATACATAGACGTTTTACAGATCAGGTGGCAGTTTTCTTTTTAATTGCTTATGACAATAACGATCTAAGCAATGGAACTTTGGGTGTCAGCGTTAAGGAGATCTGCATTGAATGCGTGTTAAATGTTGGACAAGATCTGTATTGTTCACCCAGCGTCACGTGCCCTTGTCACAATGAACCCTGAGGATTTAAGGGGTACCCAGCAAACCTAGACAAATCACCTGTCATGAGTTACCGACATACATGCACAGGTATAGTCTGGGACAGATTGTGGCGAGGGCGTCGTGTTAAGAACTAATAAAGGAATTCTACAACTATACATCGTTGAAAATGCCAGGTCTCCTGTCTCAGCTGTGGTCCTGCCTCCTGGACGGACTAGTCCTCTATCCCCTGGCCTACTGGTTGCGTCTCCTCGACAGGTTCAAAATGTGCTGTTTTCTGAGGATAGACGAATGGATTCCAGACCGTGGTTGGGTTTAACGTCGTAATTTTTCAGTCGTATGACGGAGCCCTTGGAGTGCATGTAATGTGTCTCCTTGTTGCAAAACGATTTCCACAGCTCTTTCATTTAGTGCTGCTTCACTGAGACGACTTACCGAAGACAGGTAAGCCTCCCCGCCCGAGCCATTATGCTGATTCAGGTCAACGAGTCGTTGCACTGCCCCATTCATGCTGAATTCAACTTCCTCTTTTAAAGTCCTGAGTGTGACCCGACCCAGGATTGACCCTGGATCTACCACCTCAGAACGTGAACGCTCTATCACCTGTGCTATCGGTATCCAGTAAGATAGTGACAGATTGGATGAGCGGGTACGCTTACAACCAGTAATAATGTGTTTTAGGTTATAAGAAGAGAAGAAGAAACATAACCTCTGATGAATTAGGAAATGCCACTTTTGCTCTTCCACTGCAGTGCTTTTCCAGATCAAACTATGAAAACTTCGCGTTCGAATAGTACATTTAATTTATGCCTACATTTCGCAGAAAAAGTCCAAACCTTCAGTGGCATGCGGTTCGTAATGGTGTAGACGTTTTGATAAATGTATCGTTACGACACAACATCGAATTGACAACTACTACTGGCTGCTCGCCAGCACTTGCGCATCTTGGCATTACCAGTCGAAGTATAGGCCTATATCTGGTCGGATCCATCTATGACGATAAGCCCGGCGACCTTGATAGACTGTTGTGTACAGAATTAGCCCTCAGCTTTATCTGACCCCGGAGAGATTTGGTCTCTCGGATGAACATATCTTTGAGAAAGGGGCCTCTGTTGTACTTCGAGTTCAGCAGTGTGTTTAGCTGGGTCTGATGCCCAGTCTGTATCTTGTGGGTTTGCATATCTACAGCAAGTACCACCCACCACCCATTGCCCACCCCCACCCCACCCGTATGATCCTGCAGTGCGATCCGGCGGTGTCTTAAGATTTTGTCGGGAGAACAAATACATGTAAAGTCACAGTTGTTGCTTAACCAGGGTCACCTGACGACAATATGTTCTGTCAGAATTTTGAAAGTATCTTTTACCGATTAACTGCGGGCTTTTTATCTCCCCATGAAGCCATGGTGATCCGCTGGGGAAATGTTGTTGTATACAACTTCCCGGAATCATAATCAGTTTAAGTTTTTGGACTGGGATAATAACGTTTTTCGCACGAGAGGCCTTCAGACGTAAGCTTTCAAAATAGCTCCATGTTAGTGGTCTGGATACAGGCATACAAAATATAGTTGCTACAATTAACATGCGAGGATAATTCGGAGAGATCAAAACATTTTTGACGCTTTTCAAATTTTAACTGACATTTGTTTGTTTTAATTATTTATTATTTGACTTTTAAAAGTTTGTTCAACATTTCGTCTGGTCTTACTGTTTTTTGTTTATTTTGGATCTTTCCTGGTCCTCACATGTTCCAAGTCTTTTGTTTGTTACTCCAACGGTAAATAAATTTTATCCTATTCTAACCCATAAGCTGATATTGATTGATATATTTACTTATCCATTACTTTTTGATAAATATTTATACATATGGGGATATTGAAAGAACAACACTTTATGTGGTTTTCGAATTTTAACTGACATTTAATAAATAAATTCTGTTCTAACAATAAGCGGAATAGATTTATTTTTTTACTAGGCAATCGATTCTGATGCTTTTTACATACCTCTGTTGACGACATCGGAAATAACATATTACTTATAACAATGACCTCGTTTTCGAATTCTATTCGAAGACCTTTAACAGGCCAGGGGTGGTGGTTTGATAACGATATTATAATCAATACGTAATATCCCCTTACAACTGCCAGTTTCTAAATGACAATCAAAGATTTAGTCTTGATATAGTTTGGTGTCTCTCCTTGGAACGTCATGAAATATAATTGCTAATGGCGTGAATCAAGCCGACGCACGAAAGTCGCAGTTTTAACAAAACAAAAATCGAAAAACGAAACGGTCCCCGCATGTTCGGCGAAGGCACGAAGGTCTCAGAGGACGCGGTGTTCATTTAAAAAAAAACGCGCCACCCTACTAATTACCTCGGGGGACGTCTTAATCATTAAAAAAAAAAGCACTGGCATGCTGGATATTGGTTAGAGTTCAACATGTTTTGATGGACTGCGACACCATATACCCTAAATGCTTCCGATTTTAATCTAAACCGTGTTTCTAACATATTTGACATTGTTCACATTTTTTAGAATAACATAACCATAATAAATGAATTTTATTTTATCTCTCGCGGTATAGGATCTCACGGCAGTATACTTTAAGAGTTGGATATTTTAGGAAATTCAGTTATAAAAACAACGCTGTGTTTTTAAAAACAGTGCAGACAGTGTCGGCTGTGTTACTGCATGGAGTTTGTTATCACCACATGTTGGTGCAGCTATTGTAAAACAAATTAACCCCCACTCTCACTTTTCAGCATGCCGCCTTCTTTTGAATAATTATGACCTCACCAGACGTCACCGTCGAAACCAACCTTATGGAGTTTAACATTATGAATTAGAAAATTATTCTTTCATTTTCTTTGTAATAATATGGGCATTCAACATACTGATGTGTACAACTTACGCGTCAAGTAACTAAAGGCAGTTTTGGTAGCGAGTAAGACTGATTTTACAGATACATGCAGCTGAATATAAGCGGCTGGTTGAATGAAACAGACTATAGTATACCAATACCGGACTGACCAGTGGTTGGTATGTATGGACGCTTACTCTGAGGGTCAAGAATCCAATACACCAAAATTACACTGTATAAAATCTCTGTTTATATACACAATATATTGGTGTATCTACGGTAGAAAAAGGTGTTCTTAATACCTTACACACCCAAATGGAGTATATCGGCAAAAGCCACTACTCTGCAGAGCATTTCCCCCCCGCCACCCCCCACGAGATGGAATGGTTTCCTCCTCAAAGAAAAACAGGCCAGTTTTCTTATTTTTTTCTTTGTTTTTTTAAGAGATGACAAGAAGCTATAAAAGCGAGCCACGCATGACATCAGTGAATAACAACCGATACTGCACCCGAGACTCAGTAAACTCTGTAATGGTTTGAAGGAACAGGATATCTCCGGAATGTCAACAAGTAATGTCCTTCAAGGTCGTCCCCTGTTTCTTCAGTTAAAGTTGGCAACGAATAGCACTATGCATATCTCTCAGGAAATTGCGAATTACCCTGGACACTGTTGTTCGTCCACCTATATATCTGACCTCCGCCATAAGTAAAAAATATTCCTAAGTTCAGCATTAAACACTTGCGATTTAAATAGATAAAACAATAAATCAATTGTTTTACGCCGTACTCGAGAATGTTTTACTTATACGACCACGGCCAGCATTATGGTGGGAGGAAACCGGGCAGAGCCCGGAGGAAACCAACGACCATCCGCAGGTCGCTGGCAGACCTTCCCACATACGGCCGGAGAGGAAGCCATGCACTTGAACTCACAGCGGCTGAATTGGTGCAATCAATAAATAAATAAGGAAGAGAACAGGCCCAGAGAAACCCCCGTTCTGCACTCCTGTCCATGTGGAGCCAACACGGGACTTGTCATGTATAGATATTCGTAAAGGGCTCCGTCAAAGGGAAGCAACTCTTGGGTTTTTGAGGGGAAAAAACACTGACCGAATTGCGATTCTTGACAAGATAGGTTAATTGATTTATTTATTTGATCGGTGTTCAACGCCGTCCTCAACAATTTTTCACTTACATAACGGCGGTCAGGTGTATGCATGGCGGAAGAAACCACAAAGAGGGCTAGTGATGTTTTTGTCTATGAAGAAGTTCTCTGTAACTGGCGGACATAGTCCGATTATATCGGAGGTACACTAACTTCATTTATTTAACATATTACGTCAGTTAAAAAAATACAATGGTTATTCTATTACTTCTCCATGTTATGCCCTTACGTATAATAGCATAGGCTGGTATAGTGCCGAGTGGTAATGGTTGCGAAAGTTTGAAAACGGTTGTCTCGTAAAGCTGGACGCCAGGTAGTCAACTTGGGGGTTGCAAATGCTTGCAAACGCACCCCCTAGAATAACGTCCTGCAGTAAGTGTAATTTTATACTTATACATGACTACACCCTTGGTGCTCAGGTAATGTATCGATTAAAACTTACTTCAAAATCTAGTTCACATTTATTCTTCACAGTTGGTGGTTGACAATGAACTGATATGCTTGGCAGTTTGTTGTCAGTCAACAACTGTGAAGAATAAATGCAAACTAGATTTTGAAGTAAGTTTTAATCGATTAAAGGTGTGTTTTGGGGAAAATATTGTCACACTGGCACAACAGATACATTTAGGAATCGAAGCGAAATCTTAGCCAGAATGTAACAACATAGCATTGAATGCCCATGGCAGCATGTACCAAGGCACTGGCTTAAAGGAGGGACACATGTAGGCTTACAAAATGCCTGTGTAATTGTGTATTACACAGAATGTTGATATTCCTGGCCAACAGCAATATATATTAAAATATTTATTTATTATTCCATTTGTCTTTCCAAAAGAGTGACAGCCAGATGTATATGAGGTGAAATTTGACGCATGGTTATGATAAACCTACCTGTTATATTACTGGTTTTAAACCAGTTCTACTATTTGAAAATAAAATGAAGTCACTAATTTGTGTTTCAGATGAATTGAAGTTGTTGAATTCTCGGAGAAGACAATGTGGAGATGTAAAACAGACTTCACCCATTTATAACTGTTGTACAGGTAATACAGATTGCCATCTTAATTTGCCCGTGTACATTTGCATATCATTATGACTGTATTTCTTGCTTAAAAACTGTATTTCATGGTTGAAAGAGAGTATGTTGAGACTATCACCATCTATACTGTACACAAAAACAACGCGAAATCCTTGCTATTTAAAACCTAAAGCATGCAAGTAAACAAATAAGCAAAACTTACTGATGATTGAGAATTGTGTGAGATTCTGTTTGTCATGTTTGTGCATTTACTGTACAGTAATAATACAAGCTGATGCGTTCCATGCCAGATAATTTAGTGAAATATTTACCAACAGTAAACAATTTAACTGTATATTACGAGTAAGTTACATTTGTTAGCTGTTACTGCCGGTAGCTGCTTTGGCACATATGTTGCACAAGTATACTGATCACAAAATTCATTGTTCACATCTTGTTTTGTATTGACTGTTCTTTAGCACATTTCAAGGTTTTAAGGTCATATTCCTTCATCTCCTCAGGGTTATCTCCGACATCTTTCATCGGTAATTTGACCGGCCCGGATAGCACAGTTGGTAGACCGTCCGCTTCGGGACCGGTAGATCCAGGATCAATCCTTTATACACTTTAAAAGAGGAAGTTGTAACTTCCTCGCTTGGCGTTCAGCATGAAGGGAATAGTGCAACGACTGGTTGACCCGCATCAGTATAATGGCTCAGGCGGGGGCGGCTTACTTGCCTTGGGTAAGTCGTCTCAGTGAAGCAGCATTAAAAGAGCGTTGGAAATCCGTCCTGCTACAAAGAGGCACATTACACGTACATGCACCCTAAGGATTCTTTCGTCGTCATATGACTGAAAAATTGTTGAGAACGACGTTAAACCCCAGCACTCACTCACTCATCGGTAATTTGAGTTCGGTTCAAAGAGGTAGCACCTTTCAACCAATGATTTATTTATTTATTTGATTGGTGTTTTACGCCGTACTCAAGAATATTTCACTTATATGATGGCTGTCAGCATTATGGTGGGTGGAAAAAGGGCAGAGCCCGGGAGAAACCCACGACCATCCGCAGGTTGCTGGCAGACCTTTCCACGTATGGCCGGAAAGGAAGCCAGCCTGAGCTGGACTTGAACTCACAGCGACCGCACTGGTTCATTACGCTGCGTTAGTACGCTAACCAACTGAGACACGGAGACCCCTTCAACCAATAAAGCACTAGAGAGAAGAAGGTGCAGTGGCCAGTTAGATTATCCGCCTTAAGTGTGCACCTCTGACGACAACCACACTTGGATTTCTATAGGAACAACATGACCTGTTGTAAACTTTTTATCGCAGATAACGCCAGCGGGCTTGTGCACTGGTCTTGTTGGTGTTATTGCGCCAACTGAGAACGAGTTGTTACATCTACAGAACTGACGCACAGGTTCGACCCGGAGTGATTAGCCAGGGTTTATCCCTGTCGCCCGCGATGGTGAGAAGGTTGAACAGACCCCGATATTTGCGTCAATTGGTTCGCACCGGGAACTCTCAATGTACATGCAAGACTTTGCCCAGGGTAGACGACGGACCAGCCCCTTCCCAAGACTCTTACAAAATACCACATATCTATCCCGTCCGCTATGACAGAAATTTTGGAATGTTTCCGGTGCAGCCAATCTTACCAATCTTCTAGCCATTAAAACAAATCACACAATGTTTTTTATACACGTAATACCAGTCCATTGCTCATATGCCATCTACCAAAAACAGTACAATTCTTACCAACTCCAACTACCATGTCTACCTTTCAACCGTTGACAGATAAATGACTACATTTACACATAAATATACCACTGTGCAATAATCCCCATATCCTGTTTTTACGTTCACGTACAAGTCATCTAGATGACCATTTGTGTCTGAAGTTTGTTTACATATGGAACAATAACAGCATCATCACCACTCGCAGCTGAACATGTACCGAATTATTCACTTTGACTCACCAATCAAATAAATGAATGAATAAATAAATAAAACAGTGGAAGAGGGTAATGCGCGGAAGTTTGCTGTTTGTGCTTTTTGCATAGTCTTGTGTGACGTCACTGGTCCCAATATCGTCAGTCAAGTTCGCACTACAATCCAAATTTTCAAATGCATTTTACTATGTTGAAAAAATTCAAAAAAATAGATTAAACTATTTTCATGGACACTGTGTAATGGTCGTTCATCTGGCGTATTACTTTATGCTAGTGCTTTCTTTTCCTTTCACTTACACTTCGGCGACCAGCATTATTGTGGGAAGAAACAGGACCGGGTGAGTTCGGGTGAAACCCACGACCATTTGCAGGTGGCTGGCAGACTTTCCCATGCATGTACTACGGGAAAGGAAGTCCGCATGAACTGGACTTGAACTTCCAGCGATCGCAGTGCTGAAAAGCTACTAATTCGTCATTCTACCGCCCTAGCACGCTTACCACCTAGCCAAGCAGGCCTTCACCTAACGTATAAATGTCGTTTGTACTCATGCATGTGTATGTATGTCACGTCAAGAAACTCTGAAATGCATTTTACCAGTGGGATATGAAAAGTCGTGTATCTTAAGACATCATTAAACATTTGAGTATGAAAGAGAGAATAATTTCACTGGGGTTTGCTGGGCCTTTACGATTGTCTGTAAACACGTCGCCAGATTTGAAACCTGTAGGACGGCTACTTGGGGGGTTGCTGGGCCTCTGTGATTGTCTGTAAACACGTGTCGCCAGATTTGAAGACTGTATGACGGCTAGTTGGTTGGTTACTGAGTCTTTATGATGTTTGGAAACACGTGTCGCCAGATTTGAAGCCTGTAGGACGGCTACATGGGGGGGGGGGGGAGGGGGGTAGCTGGGCCTTTGTGATTGTCTGTAAACACGTGTCGCTAGCTTTGAAGCCTGTGGGACGGCTAGTTCGGGGATTACTGGGCCTTTTTGATTGTCTTGAAACACGTGCCGCCAGATTTGAAGCCTATGGGACGGATAGTTGGTAGGTTACTGGGTCTTTACGATTGTCTTGAAACACGTGTCGCCAGATTTGAAGCCTGTATGTCGGCAAGTTGGGTGGTTACTAGGTCTTTACGATGTTTAGAAACACGTGTCGTCAGATTTGAAGCCTGTAAGACGGCTACATGGGGGGGAGGGAACTGGGCCTTTGTGATTGTCTGTAAACACGTGTCGCCAGATTTGAAGCCTGTAAGACGGCTAGTTCGGGGATTACTGGGTCTTTACGATTGTCGGGAAACACGTGTCGCCAGATTTGAGGCCTGAATGTAATATGGCGAGTAGTTTGCCGGGGAGGGCATGTTTCGCCAGCTTGAGGCCTGCGTATCGCATGGCGAGTTGGGGGCAACACCATTGTCTAGAGCAGCAAAAATGTGGCCAGATTTAAAGTTGTAACGCAACAAGGCCAGTTGGGGCCTGACTGAACCTTTAATTTTCGAATGTTTTACTTTCCAATATCAGCATGCGAAATTGACCACTTGTCTGGTGCTGCAGGTCAAACTTATACCTATGTAGATGATATGCAGCGGATATGCAGCCACCACCCGACATTGTAGGGAACAGTAAATGCAGTAAATGCTAACAAAACTTACAGCCCCGTCTCGTCGATTTAGTGTTTTGTTGTAACTTCTTGAAAAACATTATTTTTACTTTTTATTGATTTTAAGCTATTAAAATACAACAATAAGCACTGAGGCTTTTGAAATCAGAAGATCACCATCTGATAATCTGTCTCTCCTGTTCCAGCGGTAAGACTGCTTTAAAGTTAACACTTAACAATTTCGCTTCCTTCCCTCGTTAAGTTCTTTTCATCGATTTCCGCCAAAACTTACGTTGGCATGTAACAAACATGCCTTTCGTATTGTTTTACTGCCTTATTTTCTGAGAAAGACGACGCATTTGACGTATAGGGAACTTTCCGAACGCTGCGTATATGCTATGGGCCCTTCCGGTTGAATATTATTGAGGCAAAATGGCCCGTCCTTTTTGTGTTGAATTCGAATAACGGCATGACTTCTCCGGGCCCGTACAAGATACATACTCAATGAATATTTTTTATTTCAACGTGAGTGATTTAGTTTATGAACGAACTTTGAAACTTCGTTAAGACATCGCACTCAGAATTTGTTTAAAAATCCAAATTTTGGGCGACGACCTCACATTAATGAAAAAGCTATACAGCTGTAGTGCAAGTCCTATATTGTTATCATTTATGTACCATTATTTGGAGAGGTTGAACGAAAATAAATATCAGAGTAATAATTTTTTCATTGTGTATTGTTATACAGCAATCTTGTGTATCCATCCTCTCAACCATTTGCTGGAAAATTGCGATTTTGTCTTATATGACAGCTAAATTTATTTCAGTATCAGTGCGAGGGTACTTCTGTTTTAAGTGACACTTTAGTACATACTAAAATGTCTGCAATAACATGATGATCTTGATGATGATGGTGATAAAAATGTTGTCTGCGAAGACCATAAAACATAAGCCCTGTATTCCTACGATTTTGTCATATTTCTCGCTATCTCCTGTTACACGTTTTGCAATTTTGTGCCTTGCACTTTTTTTCTACTAGATGCCAAAAAATAGAAAAAGAGAAATTTCGACTTTTATCTCGAATGTTAGATTTTTTCTCGACAAGAACTGCATTTTGGTGCAGATAGGAATATCACTCACATCCCAGATGAAACCACACATTGTTCCACAGGTACGATCAGTCATTATCATTGCCGGATGCAGTAATATGACAAAGGAAAGATTAAGAGAAAAAGTAAAAATTTTCAATGTGTAAGTATAGTTGAATTGTTTCTATTTTTCTACACAAAGGCCTGCTTGTTAGTACAGCAGCTTGTCAACCAATCTGATAGTGAAGTTTTTCAATGGATTTCGAAGAAAATAACCTTCTTGGAAATTGTTATTGTTTTACAAAGAAAATGAACATTTTAACAAAGAAAAGGGTTTTGTACAAAGGTTTTTTTTCTAAAAGGGGAAATATTTCGTACAATCACCGTCACTTTTTGCACCCAGGAAATTTGGTTTTACATGTGAAATTACCTCATTGTGGTAGAAATGGAAATATTCTCACCGCTGTTGAATTTTTTTACCGCTATTTCTACCTTCAGCTCACGCTGGTTTCCTTTTCGGTCGTACGTGGGAAGGTCTGACACTATCCTGCGGATGGTCGTGGGTTTGCCCGCGCTCTTCCCGGTTTCCTCTCACTTACAATGCTGGCAGTCGTCGTATTAGTGAAATATTTTTGAGCATACACATTTTAAAAGAAATTATCAGGCATGACTCCAATTTTTCTGCGCACAAAGAAACGTACCACAAATAAGGCTGCACTTCAGTATGTCCAAGCTTTTTTAGATGTCAAAATTACCCATATCCACCAGCGACCGTTAAATCGGTATCCGTAAAAAACATTTTGGAGTAACTTTTCTCCTGCACAAATCGGGTGACCAAAAAAAAAAAAAAACAATGTGTCCTCGTTGTGCTTTAAAACCAAAGTCAAAAAGTTTCTTACAACATCATTCCAAAAGCACCAGTCCCTCCAACCAAAATTACACAAGGGTTCCGTTTCACAAAACGTCTGTATCCGTCTAAGGTCTGTTATCCGGCGAAGAGTACAGCCGACTTGTGGAAGCCGATAGGGTACATCTCGCTACCTCGATCTTTCTAATATTAGAAAAGTCGAGGTAGCTGGATGTCCTCTATCGGCTTTCATACTGACTACAGTAGCAGGTTTCAAAACAAATTGGCTAGGCTGTTTCAATGTGAAACTGTCTAAAGCTTATAGACGGCTATGTGAGTCCAAGTACAAGTATATTGTCCACTTGGCTTCAGAATATAGATTAATTAAATTACTACGATAATTTCTTCAGCATATTCGTTTTTGACAGAGTTTGCAAAGAGACGGAGACAACTCTCTCAAAAGACTGTCGAAGGAAACAAGAGTGCATAAATAAACCTTCAAAAATGGAATTCATAACACATTTAAAGGCGAATTTATTTCCTCACAGCCACCTGCACATGACTAAGGATTTTGGACTATCTTTCAAAATCGTAGAAAAAAAGCTTTAGTTGATAGACAAATATTTTCTTTATGAAACGGGCAAGACAAAGTTTCTAGTCTATTTCTTTTAAAAAAAATTTTTCTCTTAAAAATTTCTGTAAAATCAATTATACTCGCTACCAAAATTGCCTGTAGTCACTAACACGTAACACAAGAAGCTCTACGCATTGATGTGCTGTAGGTCTATATTATTGCAAGGAAAATTCAGTTAGAATACTTTTTCTCATTCATGATGATGAACTCCAAGCCTGGTTTCGACAGGAAGAACTGTTTGCTTCGGGTGACGTCACACCGTCCCACTGTAGTCGCATCGTCCTACTGTTGCCGCAGGTTTGATTTAACATCACTCACTACACACAACGCTTTCGACGTCACACATTTGAACACCACCTACTTCACACTTCCCCCTTGCACACTTTTCACACCTCCCTCTCGCACGCCACCCCCTCGCGAATCTCCAGCTTGCACATCTCCCCTCGCACACTTCCCTTGCACACCTTTCCCTCGCACACCTCTCCCCTCCCACACTTCCCCATCTAACACCCCACCACTTCGCTCCCCTCCCCTTCGCACAATTTCCTCTTAATAGAAAGTAACGAGTTAATTTACTATAAATCATTTATTCTCGAGACCACATTACACATAATATATAAAATGTATACAAAAAAGTTTAAAAGGATACAAGGATTTACCGGTTATTATAACAGGTTATACATGTACATTTATATTACATTTGGTTGTAATATCGAGCATGTACATTTATATTACATTTGGTTGTAATATCGATCATATAAGTTTGGTCTCATATGATGTATTAATCCTTCTTTGAATGGAGTACCTGGTCAGTGCAATGGCGCCTCGGGTGCAAGCTGAACTCACCATTGTGTTGGGTAGAAGATGGTAGACTCGATCCCACATCGAAAATTAGCAACCTGTGCTTGAGGTTCGATCATTTTTATTCGTCGGGGAAGTATGAAATAATGTTCAATAACTGTAATCTTACGTGGTTCAAGAAGATAATATCCAAGAAGAGTTCTCATCGTTTCCAGTGTCACACAGGAGCAAGTAGTTTTGCGAAAGTTTCGCTATTTGTTCTTACAACTCAGAAATGTAATAATGGTTTGCATGAACAAATGTTAATGTTTCAAAACTTTTTTTTGGTTTACATATGCAGCAAACGTTTAAAGGTGAGACATACGTGTCTTTGATCCAGCCCTGACGCTACTGTATACCTAACAAGGGTCTGGCAGAGAATTTATACAAGACGCCATTAGCCATCGACCACAAGACATGCAAGGGTGGCGCTAACTGTGGAACCATTAGACATATACCCGATACATTTGATGATAAAGCAGAGAGAACAATCGGTGACACCGATTTAACAGTGTCACCTAAAACACATTTTGGGTTTTTTACAGTGTATCAATGCTGTACCGATTTACACGGGCCAGATATTTTAAATATAGAGACGATTTCGTTCAATTCATGACATTATCGTTTCGTTGACGCACTTGACGATAACTTCTTCGTGGAGACCGACTGTGGTGTTTGCCCAGTCCGGGAAGGTGTCCAGTTTGAAGTATGCCCGCCCCCAGGTGTTGATGCCGAGGTTGACGATGCCAATACACATCAAGTTCAATACAATGCCAGCCTTCGCCTGAAGTGTAAGAGATGAACGGTACCACAGTGACTGGTAGACAGACCTCACTGAGTGAGTGACAGGTTACGTGTTCCAGTCACAACTGCTCCGATGGTTACTGAACAATGTATTTTTTTTTTTATTTTTTTATTTGATGGGTGTTTCACGCCATACTCAACAGTATTTCACTTGTACGACGGCGGTCAGGTTGCTGCAAGAGAGGAAGCCATCGTGAGCTGGACTTGAACTCACAAGTCGGCCACGGAGCCCCCCCCCCCCCATAAACTATCTAACGTGTGTACCATAGTCTCAAATATAACTAAGGTAAACAAAAAATCGTCCTTAGCTAGCGGACTTCCCAAGTGTTTCTGCTTGGCGCGGAACGGAGTTCCAGAGTAATCTGGAAGGCGCGGGGATCAAGTTCAGTTTTGAAATGGGTGACACATTTGCAAAGATGATACATGCATCACACCTGTAGCTTAATGACCATCGAAGCAGTTGCGGCTAGCGTTCGACCAAGTCCAGTTGCTTTGGCTGTCGCCTTACGTCAGGAGATCTGGGCAAGTGACTCGGTGCGGTTTCCCCCAAATACAAGTTAGATAACTCTTGTCGGAGAGTATGTCAATGCGGTACCACTTTCTGCCCAATGGTGACTCAGGTCCAAGCTAGATAACAATTGTCCTCTTGCAAGGCATGAGTGTTAGTACCAGCCTACACATCGTCATCCCAAAAGCAAGAATGAAAAATGGACTTTGCGATTTGGCACGAATTACTTAGATGGTGAATGTTTTTGAACAGTAAAAATGATGTTTGTGTGCTCACGAACCGATAAAAGTGCCGTGGATTAAAAGCATAGTCGGCATGTATTCAGTTCCGCAAAACAGTTTAAATGAGTACAAATTTAAAAAACGTTAAAAAAACAACAACAAATAATCAAAGGTAAAGTCGTGCATCAAATTTCACTTCAATACAATGAACCGTTCTGTAGAAAGTCCCAGAGAACTGATTCGTAAGGGACTGACGGGCGATTTTTATTTATTGATTTATTTGATTGATGTTTTACGCCGTGCTCAAGAATATTTCACTTATACGACGGCGGCCAGCATTACGGTGGGAGGAAACCGGGCAGAGCCCGGGGGAAACCCACGATCATTAAACATATAATCTCCTCTGGTATCGGTTAAGGACTAATTATAGCATTACTTTCAGCAGAAAACTTTAAATCAGACAAACCGAGATTCTATACGTACCATGTCCACCACACGAATGGCTCCGTAGGAAAACACAATTGCGTTCGGTGGCGTTGCCACTGGCAACATAAAGGCGAATGAGGACGCAATACATCCGGGTATTACCAGATATAGCGGGTGAACACCGATACCAACACTCTGAAACACAAAATGATTTGACATTAATACTTTTGGCGGACGAGAAATATGAAAGTATTATTACAATGTGCACAACACGGTCTTGCATGTAAGGCTTTGTGTACCATGCAGGTCAAGACACGACGGGTTACATCATGATCAGCTACATGGACGCCTAAAGTAGGGCATCTCACTGCGACTACAAGGCCCTTGATCGATGGGGTTGCGTGGTCGAATCCAGCTCTGGGTGTTTCTGCTGCGACTTCAAGTAAAACGATTTGTAGCGTACTTATTGGGTACTTGGCGAAGAACACAGAGTTAAAACACCAATCTAATAAATATATAAACACTAAAAATGGTGGATGCCATGAGCAACCAGCACCATGCTATGATGCTTTGCACATATCTATTTCCTACTCCCTGCGACTCATGGCCACTTCGATCCCTGCTCAATCGGTATAGTAGGCCTATAAGTATTATGTCGCCGTTTGCAGTCTGCTCCTGAAGTTCGCAGGATCGAATCCATTTCTAGTCTGTATGCTACGGCTTTAAGTCAGGAGGTGCGTGGGTATATGGGTAAGTGCTTTACTGTATCGGGCACTACGGCTTGCTCCTGCCATAGACCTAACATCCGCCCCTTCAGTGAAAAAATTCAACTGTTCAATTTAGAGCAACCATGGACATCAATAAAGTTAATAAATAGATTGATTAAAATATGAGATAAATACTCCAAGCGTGTTTTTATGTGACCAAACCATTGTCAGTAAGAGAAAATGCCTTACCAGCTGTCCGAGAATTGGCAGGAAGATGGTTGCTATGGCAACGTTACTCGTGACTTCCGTAATGGCGGCGATCATGATCGTGACGATGATACAAATGGCCCAGGGTGGAATGCCTTTAAACACAGTCAGTTCACTGGCTAGCAATTCGGAGAGACCAGAACTCTGTTAATCAAAGGACACAAAGGTAATTAACTAGGTTTCAGAACAATTACACATTTACAGCATAATAAGCTAGAGCTAGTAGAAGGACATGTTCTCACTGTCGCGGACCCGTTCTTTATCCTTGAGAATAAACAAGGCTGTGTGACAGAAACGATTGCCTCGGCTTCGGCCTTCAGGAGTGCGTTCATGCACACCCACCCGCTGTCGTGCGTCGTTGTTGACTTTGCTTTTATTAGTTTTCCTTATACACATATAAAAAAGGGCCAGAGCAGAACTATCGAGGAGGACAATGTGGATATTAGCCTTGAATACACGCATTCACATAATTTATTTATTTATTTATTTATTTATTTATTTATTTATTTATTTATTTATTTATTTATTTATTTATTTATACTAATGGTGCTTAACGCAAAACTCAAGATTAGTTTTACTTCTTTAAGCTGGCGGCCAATTTTATGGGTATAATATCACAGCCATGTCTTATTCCATAACTTTGCCTTGAATACCTCTGTACTTCCCTGGCTGGCTTCAGAATACTACTGCCGGCACCAAATAATTTGTCTGTCCGTAGTCACAGTCGTCTCAGCTATCAATTCCAGGTTGGTGTCCCCATGTATCATCACTAGCAAATCCACACAAGCATGAAACTAGTGTGGAAACTGAAACTTCTAACTCCAATCGCTATGTTTGATTCCATACTCCTCACAGTGAGGGGAATCATGTATACAGTTATCACTGCCACTACTACTAAACAAGATTGACTTTTTTCACACATATGGGCTAATTGTTAACGATTACGATCAGTCTCATCGGTAATGACCTTGTGGGAACCCATAATGAACACTAATCATTCAAAAGATTCCTGAAATAAATTAAACAAAATTGAAGAAAAGATTAAACAAGTACAAAATATGTTAGAAGTGTCAGTAGTTATCTCCCTTGTATGGGCTGTGAGGAGTATGCATTCAAACATGGTGGTTGGAGTTGAAATTTATCCCGTTTCCACTATAGTTTCATGCTTGTGTGGATTTACTAGTGATGATGGTGTAGTCACCTGGAATTGACTACGGACAGACAAATTATTTGGTGCCCAGCAGTAGTATACTGAAGCCAGCCAGGGAAGTACAGAGGTGCCCAAGGTAAGCTTATGGAACAAGACAGGGCTGTGATAGTGTACGTAATCACGTAATCTGAGGAGGTAGGGTGGAGGAGTGCTTTGGGTAAACCAACGAATTGTAGGGTGAATGAGTGCTTGGTATTTAACGTCGTACCGAACGATTTTTCAATCATATGACGACGAAGGAATCCTTCTTTGTAATGTGCCTCCTTGTTGCAGGGCGGATTTCCACCGCTCTTTTATCTAGTGCTGCTTCACTGAGACGCTTTGCCCAAGGTAAGTAAGTTGCCCTGCCCGAGCCATTATACGGGTCAACCAGTGGTTGCACTATTTCCTTCATGCCCAACGCCGAGCGAGGAAGTTACAACGGTCTCTTTAAGATCTTAGGTGTGACTGGACCCAGGATTGGCCCTGATCTACTAACTGTACTACTGGAGCCGGTGAACGACTAGTAGAAAACAAGTCCTAACGAATTTTATGTGGCATTTGTGTTCTTATCTCGTTTTGAAAATGTTCTCCTATTTTGGTTTGATTGTAGATGTTCTCGTTATCGTACCGAAAACCACTCACATTTTACTGCACAACATGGCTGCAATGCTGCTGAATTGGCGTTTAGCCATAATCCTTCAGTCGTTCAGTCATTCATGCATTCTTAGCGTACGATTAATACTCAGCGCTTAACAATTACAACAGAGCTGGCTTCATAGCATTGTTTGGGCTACAGTATGTATGAGCTGTCAATGTGTCACACTGCTACACATAGCGCTGTCCAATGCCCACTGATATTGATACTATACAACTTGAACCCACAGTGTTACCTGACATGCTTTAGCCAAAGCAAAACCTCCCCCCAGGAGCAAGACGATACCCCAGGAGAACTTATGGGTAACAGTGTGCCAGTCTAACAGAGCTGGGCGTGGGCCAGGTGGTGAATCGTCTGAAAAGGAAAAGAGATAACTCACAACTTTTTTAAAATAAGGGGTGTTGTCCCTATTGCTCTGTTTTCGTGTGATTGTATAGTAAACGTGATAGCAACACAGATTTTGCAGTGTTTTTAGATTAGCGATGTCTGATAAACTGCAATTAACATCACTGTACTTTTTACACCTAATTCTGCTTAAGCCATGGCGCTAAAGGGTGGTGTAGCTCCCTATATATAAAAATATACATGAACAATAAGACGAAAACCCCAACTGAGGTAAACTGCCAAGGGCCCAGATTTCGCCGGTCACGTGTGACCATTTGCCAACTATCACACTGTCGTCGCTGCTCTGGCTTTACTCTCCACGCTGTAGCCTATTTTATATAGGCTGTAGAACTCTCTCCAAATATCTCAGCTTACATTAGGAAGCGTTGCGACATTAGCAGAGTTTACAGCTCTGCAAGAGAAATGGGACTGACTCCCTAAAATCGCCATTGGGAAACTCATACACTGGTGAAGTGAAGGAATATTAGACACATTGTTTCGGTACTGATGGGTCAATTTTTAAATGTCTCATCTTATACTACTATGGTTTTTCAAAATCCGTCATCACAACATCTATACTATCACCCTAAGCTATACCTGTGGTAACGTTTTGCCAATTTGTTCATTAGTACCATACAACTATAACTAGAAACTAATATCTCATATAATTTTGGACATTTTTAAATTTTCTTTTCTTTCTTTTTTTATACATATATAAAATATATAGTTCTATTGTGAAAGCATATAAATCCATGCGTTTTATAATACATTCGTGTACCACTTGTCGACGAATAAGGATGTTCCATGTCTATAATCGCAAGGCCAATTCCCAAAAACGTCGTATAACACAAATCACCAAAGAACCAAGAAAGTACATAAAAAAACGAAAATGGGGCGGAATCATGCAAAGAAAAGCAGTCACCAGTTTTCAATTATATTGGAAAGACGCAAGGTGTGTTCTTGGCGAATGAGTGAAATCCGTATTCTGATGGTATATATAAAGCATATATTTCGGGAAGGCAGCACTGAGCATATATAATTGTGTTAAAAGTGGCATGGTTGACCACTGAAACAAATACATCCGCTAATGACGACCAAGAATTGCATTCTCACCATTACTGAACCGGCAACAGAAGAAATTTGGGCGGGTCGAGGGGAATATGAACAGAGACACGCACAACAAAATGGCGGGTGTTGAATCCGAGGCTGCCCTGTAAGAAAAAGAAAAACAAGCTTGAAGGTTCATTCTTCCATGCCAGTGTTTAAAGAGCTCTTCGCTTTTGGATGTCAAAAAGCATAGTGGTATTGTCGTTTGAAAGAACAAGAATACTATATGGCTTTTTTTGTCAAAATGTAACTTTCGGTGAATTCCTTTGCATTGTCTTTAATATGATGAACACAGAATTTCCAGCAATTCTAAACTAGTCACGACTAATAATTTGCAACTATCACCACTGCAATTATTTTTTTAGCTAATTCCACCATGATGACGTGGTGTATAAGTTGCTACTTTTTAGACACAAGGAGGCCGAATTTCACCGGTAATACATGTGAGCATTTACCAATTACACACTGTGGTTGCTACTCTTGTTTCACTCACTATGTGTAAGTCCTTAATTATATTATATTTCAATCATACTTTGGGTGAGTTGTACATCAAGTCAAGTCTTTCATGTTTCATGTCTCATTTCTCACAAATTTATTAAGTAATCAGACAACTCACTCTCCTGGAATGTACGTCCCCCAGCCATTGAAGAAATCTGACTCCCGAGTAAGCCATAGTAAAGCTAACGCCGCAAAGTGTAAGGACACCATGATTTCAGCAAAACTGTAAGGGGCAGAAGAAAAAAGATTTATTTATTTATTTATTTTATTGGTGTTTTACGCTGTACTCAAGAATATTTCACTTATACAACGGTGGCAAGCATTAATGTGCGAGGAAACCGGGCAGAGCCCGGGGGAAACCCACGACAATCCGCAGGTTGCTGACAGACCTTTCGGAGAGGAAGTCAGCATGAGCTGGACTTGAACTCACAGCGACCGCATAGGTGAGAGGCTCCTGGGTCATTATGCCGCGCTGCTGTGTTAACCACTTGGGCCAAGAAGGCCCCAAACAAAAATCAAATCTCTTTTATTTTATTTTATCTATTTAGAATAAATATTTATTTTAGGACCTGGTATTTCTGTTCTGCGGTTGTATATGCATTAAGAGGGACTCATTAAACATGTGGTAAAATTGACATCTTGATCCATACACTTAGCGTACTTAACGTGCAGGGGTTATATATACGGAGAAATGCATCGGATCAAGCAGATTCGTGTCAATTAGTACAGATAATGGTTGTACTTGGAGTTTCATATCATCGTGACACATCTTCCCGACTTAGGGCATTTTCCTGTTAAATTTCAAACCAGAATGCATCGCGGCACATTCGTCTATAAATAGAATCATGACATCGGTTGTCTCCGTGACTGTATGCACCAATCAATGTCCATTAGAGTACGCAGGTGGAGAATCATACGAAAGGAGCCATACTTCTCTCTATTTATGTACTTTTGATAATTCTTTCCACAAGAATTTGCTTAATAGCTAAACCTAATGGTATAAATACAGTTCGTTCGACATCATCGAAGCCCAAGAATATGAAGAGGACATCCACTCGGTTTCTTACTATAAATGTGTATGCTGGAGCGGGCCATGTGGTTACAGGTGTATGCTTGTCTTTAATCTCTGCAACACACGAGATGCAGGTTCAAAACCGGCCTTTGGACCGGAAAGTCCCCCGCTATCAATGCTTAATTGGTGACAATAACCATTCGACGGTGCTCGCGTGGCCGTTTGTGAAGCTCTTTGAAAACCATTTTGTTTGACACCAATCATTAAAGCGAAGCATTCTTGAGTATAGTGTTAAACAACACAACAAAAGTGAAGCATTCTTGAGTATAGTGTTAAACAACACAACAAAGGTGAATCATTCTTGTGTATGGCGTTAAAACAACACCACAAATGTGAACCATTCTTGAGTATGGCGTTAAACAACACTACAAATGTGAACCATTCTTGAGTATGGCGTTAAACAACACTACAAAAGTGAACCATTCTTGAGTATGGCGTTAAACAACACTACAAAAGTGAAACATTCTTGAGTATGGCGTTAAACAACACTACAAAAGTGAAACATTCTTGAGTATGGCGTTAAACAACACTACAAAAGTTAAACATTCTATTAAAGAATAAATAAATAAATAGTTTGTATTGCCCGATTGTAAATATGCACGTACCTAATTGGCCCCAGTTCCTCCAGCTCTTTGTTGAGAACTATTCTGGTTGATTTTGCTTCCCTGATCGATAATTCTGTCTTCTTCTTACACACAAATATGGAATTCCTGAAATAACACGGTCAATGTTAAAGACCGCACGATTTGTTATTTGTTAATATAATTGATGTTTATCACAGTACCCATCAATGTTTCAGGGTCACGCAGGCCACCAACTTTTCGGGTGGAATAAACCGAACAGAGCCCTGACAGTGTCAAACGTTTTTACCTTACAGTAGATATGTGTGGCGAGACAAAACTTCGTCTTACTTTAGAAATAGCTCTGTTTAGATACAAAACTATGGTCTCCATTTATTATTATTGTTTATTTGTCAGCAATATTGATACGATGAGATATTTCTACGCTTATCTTCCGTATAAACGTGTATTTCAAGCGGCTTTGTGTTTCGTGTCACAAATGATGAGTTTGCCGGCTGTAGTATCTCACACGAAACGAGAGACACATTGCCTATTGTGTAACTTGTATACCAGATATGTAATTTGACCACAATCATAGCTTGACAGAAACCGATTCCTAAGCAGTTACAGGACATAAATACAGAGAACATGTGTTTGCTGGAAGGATGTGGATCGAACTCTCCGGTTCATGTAGAAAAAAATTTCCTAATTGCTTATTTCATTTGCTTATGACATAAAGCGATTCTTTCTAGGATGACAGTTCTAAAAGAAATCACTGCAAGAGCTGACTTTAGGAAATTTGTGGCCAAAAATACCCCGCAGTACCTTAGTCAATAGCAAATTGTCTTCCGAATTCAATGTCCTCTAAGAAATCATGTGACATGAACGCCATACTTGCCTGAAACCGAGGAAATGAATCTGCAGCCAGAGGTACGTGACGAACAGTGCCAGTACAGAACAGGGAAACGCGAAAACAAACCAACTGGTAAAGTTTATACCAGCCTTTTCGTCAAACATCCTGTGAGAGAAACAAATACAAATGCTTGTGTTTACCATCATAACACGTAAGACAAGTGTGCTCCAGCGTATACATGCTCTACCCAAAATGCTGGCAAAGACATGTATTAATTCCGCATGAACAAAAGATTTCGGGATCTGAAGAAAAAAATGACATATTTTTATGCTCTTATATATCTGATAGATTAAGTGATAAAGTCACAGTCTAAAATTACGATTTTCGGTTATCAGATAGTAAAGGCATGCACTCCCTGGTTATTTTATTTTATTTTTTTTTTCGTTGAGAAGACGGTTGTATTGTTTGTTTGTTTGTTTGTCCGACGTGCAGATCATCTGAATGTTGGACTGAGCTTATCGACAAACTGATTGATTTGGTTAATGACGTATTTTTGTTTACCAAAATACCTCCTATACCTCCTTAAAGGCTGAATATTTAACTCCTTAATGAGGCGATGCTTCCCGTGCAATGGCGACTCACGTCCAAGCTGGACAGACAATCGTTCTATTGTAATACCTGAGTACGACAATTAGCCCTGAAACTGTCATCGCAAAGGTATAAGATTTCACAATACACCACCAAGCTTTTTGCGGTTTACTTTGTAAAAGAAAAGTTCCCTAGCGATTGGCTGGTTGACTGGATGTACTGCACTTACGAAGCAGTCGCATCATGCGCCTGGGGCAAGGCTCACGGCAACTTTTAATACAGGAAAGAGATCTACGTCATCATGGTACATACACTTGACTTAGCGCCGCGACGGTTTTGTAACACTGGCCCCTGTACATGTACATCGATTGATTTTCGGCCGATTTCTTTATATCCAGTATAGCCAAAGTGGCATTACTCATTCATAATATTTTTGTAAAAAAGTGTATGCTTACGTATCTGTGACGCCTTTAGCCACCAGATTTGGCCCTGTGCCCGTCAGAGTAGACACGCCCCCGCACGTGGCTGCATAGGCCACGCACAGGGTCACTCCTTTCCGCATCTTGCTCAGTTCCTCTTTCTGAGCCTTGCTGATATCTGCACCAGTATCAGTGACATCATAGCTGAAATATATTACAAAATTTCTATTGATTTGTCTGATTGTTGTTTAGCACCATTCACAAGAATGTTTCACTTTAACGATGGCGGTCATTGTTATGGGTGGAGTCAGAATCTAATCGAACACCAGCACTTCTGGTTCTACGAGTGCCTCTATCCCTTCCTCTTTCAGGCCACACCGCTAATCAGGTGACTGAGGAATAGACCGCTAATGTCAGTGTTTCAGAACCACAATGTCTCTCTTCAGCGTTTACAACATTTATTCTCCAACAGCATGACGTAAACGCTTTTTACTTTTTTAATTCACCGCGACCTACTGTGACATGCGCAGTCTATAAACACAGGTTTATCATAAAATATCAAATCACGTACCTCTTGGAATTGTTCTCGGGCATCGTATTTTTTTCGTGGTTTGACATCTCAATGTAAACCACTGGCTTATCTCCCTTGTCGTCATCTTCAGCGTTAGGATTGGACAACACGATAGCACCGTCTGAACCTTTCATTTCTTTTTCTGAAATCAGTTGTAGAATTCGTTGGACTGACTGATTCGGGTTTACGCTGATTCCAACATTTAAATTATTTTCGGTTTTATCAGGACCACATAATGGTTTACAATGGTTTCTATTTATCATTCATTATTTATCATTTATTGATGGAGACATCAAGCCGATGATACTATGATGACACTTAATGCTTTCAAAGAATTCCGATATCAAATTCGGTAAATTTATGCACTTTCTTGGACATGCCGACCTCCGAACGAAAAAGCTACAAAAATTATTTCTTCTTTCGCTACTGTCCCGCTTGAGTGGCCTCGTCATGCAGTTACGAACCCGACTACTCGCATACAACTGAAATATCCGTCCGTATCTCAGGGTCGACCACTAGTGTAGTGCTGTATTGTTATTGGGATACCGTGTTCCCCAGGTCTATTCCACACACAAGAGCCCCATCGCGGTCTTATAAATTAAATATTCCTGAGTACGTTGTTAAAACACCATTAATTACCCATAAATATTAAAACAATTTAATTTTAATCTGCTCGGTGAGTGAATCCTTTCAAACTGTGAGTTTACATCTGCATTACAAGAATACACTATGTTGTTAATTTGGATAGGACGGTACTGGAGCCTTCGAGTCATCAACTCTGTTACCACAGTTATGACGACTAAAAAATAGCGGTGTAATGGTTTAGATGGCTGACATTACACTGGTAACTTCAGCGACTAGGGTTTTTTTTTATCGCAGCTAGTATGCCTAACATCATACTGGTAGCCTCTTTCCTCACCAGGTTAGTTATAGCAGCTACCGTAGCTAACAGCAGACTAGTAGTCTGTCAACTCACCAGACTTTTTACCAGCATTCATGTTCTTGTAGCTGCTCTCCCTGGTACGGACTAGCTGCTCTATGACGGCCTGGGCAATAGGCACCATCATGGCGGTGGTGGCCGTATTGCTGATCCACATGGATAGGAAGGCTGTGGGCACCATAAATCCAATCATTAGCCTGAAAGTCAGACAGAAATATGAATAATAATTACCAAACCCCAATCATCAATCGGAAAATGAGATATGGAGTAACATGAATATGGAGAGTAGTAATTGTCAGACCCCGATCATCAGCCTGAAACTGAGATATGGAGTAACATGAATATGGAGAGTAGTAATTATCAGACCCCGATCATCAGCCTGAAACTGAGATATGGAGTAACATGAATATGGAGAGTAGTAATTATCAGACCCCGATCATCAGCCTGAATTTGAGATATGGAGCAACATGAATATGGAGAGTAGTAATTATCAGACCCCGATCATCAGCCTGAAACTGAGATATGGAGCAACATGAATATGGAGAGTAGTAATTATCAGACCCCGATCATCAGCCTGAATTTGAGATATGGAGCAACATGAATATGGAGAGTAGTAATTATCAGACCCCGATCATCAGCCTGAAAATGAGATAGGAGTCAACATGAGCGTGGACAGTAGTAATTACCAAAACCCCAATCAGTCTGCAAATAGATAGGAGTCAACATGAGCGTGGACAACAGTAATTTACCAGGCCCCAATTATCAGTCTGAAAATTGATAGGAGTGAACATTATCGTGGACAGTAGTCATTACCAGACCCCTTAATAACATGTACAGCAGGATCATACATCCCTGCAGTTAGCAGCATTTCCACTCAGAGCACCCTAACCCAGGGCATTCACATCGTGTCGTTAGGCTTATCAACAGTCATGGACTTCGTGCAGCTGTAAATGAAGAATCGTGTTTTTTCTTTCTTACAAAATGTAAAAAGAAATGTATTTATTTACTTGATTGATGTGTTACGCCGTTCTCAAGAATATTTCATTTGTAAGACGGCGGCCAAGGTTATGGTGAGAGAAAACCGGGCATAGCCTGGTGGAAATCCACGACCGGAAAAAAGAGCCCTTTACCAGAAAAAAATCTAACAGCAGAAGCAATACACTGGGAGCATATCCATACTGGTTTGTCATATTCAGTTTACATGAGAGATAAGACCATATGTTATGAAGTAATGCTACCTCTATACATGAATGAATGGAGTGAGTTAGTGAGTGCTTGGGGTTTAAAGTCGTATACGTAACAATTTTTCAGACATATGACGACGGAGGAATCCTTAGAGTGCATGTAATGTGCCTTCTTGTTGCAGGTGGATTTCCACCGCTCTTTTATCTAGTGCTGCTTCACTGAGACGACTAACCGATGGCAAGTAAGCTGCCCCGCCCCACCCGAGCCATTATACTGATGCGGGTCAACCCAGTCGTTGGACTTCCCATTAATGCTGAACGCCAAGCGAGGAATCTACCACTTCCTATTTTAAGGTCTTAGGTGTGACCTGACCCCAGGCTGACTATGGGATTTACAGCCCCCGAAGCCGGTGGGTGAATTGTAGAGGAATAGACGGGCCCCTGACCACACAGAACACTACCCCTGATAAGAGATACAGCTGCTTAAAATCATAAGTGATGTCGCTCAGCAGTCATAGGTGACAACAGGATTTATCACATCTTTAATCTAATCATATCGAAAACGATTTGGTCAGCTTTATAAGCAGTGTTATAAACGTGTCTTTACATCGGGTTAGAACCATTGAATTACAAGCATTGGTAGTTAGTTAAGCTGTGAATGTAATACATTCCTGGAGCTCATTAGAGACAAGATAGATGTTACAGTCCTGTTCACAATGAAAGAAGTGGAGAGTCCAAACTCTCCGAGAAGAACTGGATGAGTTGGACGATTGAGACGCCACCTGGTGGACTTCTATTCATCACTTGTTGTAACGGTCAAATGAGGAACACTTTACGTCTAAACCAGTCCCCAGCCAACTGCAAGCTTTGGGAAACACACCTCATTTTCCCCTGTGACGCTGCAGTGCTTGAAAACTACATCTTTGCTTTATGGGTACAACTATATATTTGAAGGAACTGCTACACACATATGGCAGAAAAGAACAGGGAGTACACGGTGTTGGACCGACTTTTTTGGCCGGGTTATGTTCCTCATTTTTAAGGTCACTCCCCCGGGGCTGACTGGATGCGTCTAAATCTACCAATGACAAAATATTCTATTCGATGCATATAGGAGAAGAGCGAACATCAATACTGGAAGGATTTCATCATTGTTGGCAGGATAATACTAATACGTGAGGCGGTGCACAGGAAGAGGGTCAGTGCTTCCCTGTTAAATATTGATAATGAATTGAGTTTTGGAGTTAGTTCGGATTGTGGGTTCGTGGTGTGTTTTATCAGTTTCTTTACCTGTCTGTTGCCAACTGTTTTATACCAAGTAACCGACTTTATTTATTTATTTGACTGGTGTTTTACGCCGTACTCAAAATTTCACTTCTACTACGGTGACCAGCATTATAGTGGGAGAAAACCGGACACAGCCCGGGTGAAACACAGGACCATCCCCCGCTTGCTGGTAGACCTTCTCACGTACGTCAGGAGAGGAAGCCAGCATGAGCTGGACTTGAACTCACAGCGACAACATTGGTGAGAGGCTTCTGGGTCATTACGCTGCGCTAGCGCGCTAACCAGCCAACATCACTGCATTTTTCACCAAATTCTGGTTACGTCATGGTGCTAAGGGGGCGTGTACGTTACAACCTTTTAAGCATACATTTATAAACCGTCGGGGTAAAAACCTAACAGGTAAATTGACAACAGGGCATATTTCACCAGTTACGGGGGTACCATTTGCCAGCTAACACCCTGTCGTCACCGGTCTGGTTTTACTCTCTATGAGCTTTTTAAAATATTTTTGGGCACATCCTCCAGCTAACTTAATACCCCAAATACCCAGTCGCTTACCCAGTAAAATTAATTCTTACCTAGGTCGATTGGTTAGCTCATGATAAACAACTCACTTACGGTACTGAAATAAGCCTTTAAAGCGACATATCTATTTCAGAAGTGAATCAATACAGGCTTTGTGCAATCGGCACGTAGCATTGCTCATTAAATTAGGCTTCTTAAATAGAGAAAAGTACATGTGTCTGAACCAGGATCTATTTTGTCCGTTTTGGACAGGTTTTACTCTCTATGTGCTTTTTAAAATATTTTTATCGCAAGGTCAATTCCCAAAACGACGTATAACACAAACCACCAAAGAACTAAGAAAGTGCTAGTGTATAAAGACGTACATAACACGCAGTATGCTTCAAGAAACCCACCCCTGGACATTGTCACAAATGCATCTAACCCGATTATTTTTTGTTCGGACAGGGATTAACAAAGAAAACCTTCCTGTCCATACATATGATGTTTCTGCCTGTGTAAGTCTATACTTCCCCAGACGTTTACCCGATAAAATGATAACTAAGCACAGGTAACCACAGGACAGACAGTTTCAACAATCCTCACCGATTACAGGTTCGATCCTATGTGTGGCTATTACGTAAGGTGTTTTTCACGAACCTGGTGAAGGGTGGCGGTTGTCAGAAGGTACTCGTGTTTCTTATACCCACCGTCATACGAAAGATTTCTTCAGTGTGACAATGAACAACCCGACGATCAAATAAATCAACAGATCTTTGGAAGAAAACTAAAAATGTTTATCAGAAGAACAATTCAAAAACTATGCGTAAAATTACTTTCAGTTTTTTTTTCTGTTTGTTTATAGATTTTGATTTAAAGAAAGTGAAATCCTTTTAATTGCGTTTAGTGGGCATAATGAATAGCTAGTATTTGGAAACTCTGTCCCCACAAATAGTTTCCCACACCCTATATACAGATTGCAACAGCTATAGCCCTTAGAACCGATAAGGAAAAACATGCCCATGTTCACACTAAAACTTAGCCTCTGGATGAACATAAAGAAAGAAAGGTGATGTGACCGCAGAGTGTACTATAATGACGGTATTGTCTGTAAAGATCGCCACAGAATGCAAACAGTTGGAAGTGTTCAACTGTCTATTATGAAACCTAAAATCATAAAGTAATCTACTTTTACGTGTGGTTTTCAGTTGTCAGTCTCATGAGACTAACTGTTTCCTTTTACTTAGAGCGCTGGCTTACCACTTGGGCTCGGCCCCCACCAGCAGCAACACCCTGAGAGCGATTCGCTTATGAAGGTTCCACTTCTCCACTGCCACAGCTACCATTAGGCCCCCAACAAACAGCATGTTCGTATCCTGGTATAAAGAAGAACAAAAGCGCTTGTTTTGTAAATTTATTTTAAATAATCCATTACTCAGGAACTTGTAAATTGTTTCAAGGTTTCACCACAGAATGACACATCTGTTTTGATTCACAGTACAGAAAACATGAAGATAATTTTTCAGAATAATTGAGTTAATAATTGTAAGGAAATTGATATAACTCCCTGAACACCAAAATTATTAGTTAAAATTAACAGAAAGTCTGTTATCAGAGTGATGCTAGAATCTGTTCTGTTATTGCATAAGATTATTCCGTTAAATATAACAGACATATTCAAGTAATTCAACATAAAGACTTTATTAAACTAACAGGATTGGCACAAGTTGTCATTTTACAACAAAAGAATACATTCTAGCATCACTGAGACAATAGATTTTCTGTTAAATTTAGCAGATTAATGTTTTGAGTGAATGGACACACCAGGTACAGGTTGAATCTGGGCCACGGACTGTAAATTTGTGCATTTTCTGCCCCGTGTTTACTGTTTGTGGGCCCTTGGTGCCAAAAAGCAGTCGATTTGCAGCCGTTTGCGCAGTGATGAAGACCACCTGTCTTCCACCAATAAGGTGTGCGTATCTGTATGTAATATGTGAGGAATTTCCTCAATAACTTGTGAAAGGTCGGTTATTTATGCCACCCATTTTCTCTCACCTATAAAACTGACCAGAAATAATTTACTGCTCAAAATTGGACGTTTCAAAACACCAAACCAGTTCCTTGTTATGCAATGTTTGTCTGGGCTTGCTTCATGGTGTGTAAATCTTGTATCTTTTATAAACTGTGAAGATGGAGTAAACATGTCAACAACAAAAAAGAAATTTGGTAAAACTGATATAAAGTTTTTGTGAAAAAATGGCTTTGGAGCCGAATCCCTGCTGTTACTCTTACCTTGAGGTACTCTCTGCTGAGGTCCTTCGCTTCGGCAACTCCCAGCAAAGGGAAGATAACCATGGGAAGAAGTGCGGTTACCGGAAGGGGGATAGTCTCCGTTACCCAGTAGATGGCCATCACTAGTAAACCATATGCGCCTTTGGCCTCCTGTCAATGTATCAATCAAAACACGTCAGCAACGTGCCCAACTGAAAACCACAATGAATACTGCAGTGTCGTTAGTTTTTGAAGTTCTAGAGCAAGCCTGTTCAGGCATGCACAGTCCCAGGTTAAGGCTCTAGGCAGCGATTTAACATTATAATTTTTATTAAGTCTAAATTTATTACAACACTTTCTTATTGGATTAATATCTTCTATTTGTATACTTTCTCCAGTTTCAACACATTGGTTCCAAATGTACACATTTTAATCAAATTTCTAATTTTGACTGAAGTCAAACCTTGCTTTGAGGAATTGGTTTCAGAAAGAATAATATTAGATACTGATTGATTTTGTTGAAATTTTCGACCGCTGTTTTGTCTTTGTGGTCCATCAAAAGGGCGGTACGAAAGGGGCTTTACTATTGTTCCTTCATTTGTTGAAATATTCAACCAATTTATAAATATAAGCGACTTTTTTCCTTTTCCTGAAATACTCGACTTCTTTTTCTTTTTCTGAAACATTCGACTTGTTTTTCATGGCTTGAAACGTCGTTGATATGCGCATGGAAGTTGGCCTGATCCTGGATGTCACAGACGGCGGACTATACACATTTGACCTTTGAAAACGGTATTTACAACCTCCTATGCCTATAAAGTCCGACTTGCTAAACAGGTCCCAAACTTTGTGTAAAGCACAAGTGTCCCCGATAGCGCCTTTATATGGAGCCAAAAGGAGGACACGGATAGGACCAATTATTATTCAGCACACGTTGTCCATAATTTTGTATACTCACACCGGCGACAGTATAGGCTGTTAGAACCATGCATGTCTGGTATACATTAGACATGTATGCATAGCTCAACTCTTAAATGTATTATCATTTCCATGTACTATGTTTTTCTGTTGAAGATGAATATTGAAGCCGTCCACTGGCCTGCACTCCCTGCAAATATTTAATAAGTGGATGAAGTTTTTTTTTCTTTTGAGAGGGACCTAAGGGCACTATACGTCACTACCTGCAACAGGTCTCTGTGTGTTAAAGTTCCACGAGTGTTACACGTCAATGTATGTTGCAGGTCCCCGTGTAACTGCTTGTTATAGGCCCAGGAATGTTACACGTGACGGGTACCTTTGTGTTACACGTCACTGCGTGTTACACGCCCGTGGAAAGTGTTATGCATTTTGTTTCATTGTGATTTACTACTGTTACAGAGCAATACTTGATTACATTTTGTACTGCTCAGATACACAACCGTGTTGCCCAGTTCCTTTGTAGTTTATTTACTGTTATATAGCAATACTTTGTTTATATGTTGTTGTATTGCTCAGATACACAGCCGTGTTGCCCAGTTCCTTTGGAGTTTATCACTGTTACATAGCAATACTTTGTTTATATCTTGTTGGGGGCGTCCGTGGCTCAGTTGGTTAGCATAACGACCCAGGAGCCTCTCACCAATACTGTCGCTGTGAGTTCAAGTACAGTTCATGCTAGCTTGATGATTTACGCCTTACTCAAGAATATTTCACTTAAACGACGGAGGCCAGCATTATGGTGAGAGGAAACCAGCCAGAGACCGGGGGAAACTCACGACCATCCGCAGGTTACTGAAAGACCTTCCCAGGCACGACCGGAGAGGAAAGTGTCAGTTTGATTGACAGGGTATGTATGGATTATTATTGTATGGGTTTAGCATATTGTACAGCCTTTTCGCAAGTCTAGGCCTGGCATTAATACGATCTGTTCACCTCCTGGCTCTGTATACACAAGGCTGTAAGTTCATCGCCAAGATTTAATCTGTTTTGAAAGTGACATACAGGCGGCGCTCTACTTTTTCCCTGTACTAAGGGGAAGACCTACTTCTGTGTTATTTGCCTTTGTTTGAATTGTTTCTTTAGCACGTGTGTTTGAATACTGGTTATTCATGGGAATAATGAAACTCTTCAGGTTTGTAAATACATATGTGCTGATCTCGGTCAACCTTCGCTGGTTAGGTGATGTAGACTATTTCTAGATGGTTAATAGCTAAATGCAGAGTTTTGTGAGTTTCTCTTGTGAAATTTTTATTGCTGTATTTATTTATTTCAATTTTTTTTTAATTTTTAGAACTCTTTATACTTTTATACCTAGATGTTCAACTCTCTGGAGGGAAAGTTGCTTAAAAGATTCTGTCAGTAACTTGCCAAAGGTTGGTGGTTTATTTCGGACACTCCAATCATAAACTGAGCGTATAAGTCAAAAAATCTTCAGTATGGCGTGAAAAAACAATCAGATTTCAGTTTTTGCGGCGGGAATTTTCATTCGCATTTCTGCACACACAGCCATTGATGACCTAATCTATAATAACTTTATCGTCAAGTCTGGCTTTGTTATAAACCTTGCACGTGTCACCACAACCTTATCACATACAATGCAGATCGATAGACGCACTCAAAGTCCGTGTGACATAACAAACAAGAGCGATGTTCAAGGCTATTCTCCATAAACCAATTCAGAACCTCATAAGTCTAACCTTCGACTATATCCTGGTGATGTCAGGTCGATGTACCAGAATGATTTGGCTATCTCAAGGTAAGCAGACCCAATAACCTTTAACCCTTAGTCTTATCCATGTGAAATTGTAGCAGCAATAGTATTCACGTTATGTAAAACAAACACTCACTCTTACAGTCCCGTGGGAGCGGTAGATCCAGGGTCAATCCTGGGCCGAGTCACACCACAGACTTTAAAAGAGAAAGTTGTAGCTTCCTCGCTTGGTGTTCAACAGGAAGAGCATAGTGCAACGACTGGTTGACCCGTATCAACATAATGGCTCGGGCGGGGCGACTTACTTGCCTTCGGTAAGACTTTTCAGTGAAGCCGGACTAGTTAAAAGAGCGGTGGAAATCCGTCCTGCAACAAGGAGGCACATTACATGCATTCCTTCGTCGTCATATGACCGACATATTGTTAAATACGACGTTAAATCCCAAGCACTCACTCACTCACTTGAAGTCCCGAATACGTGGACCTCAACTGAAGGTATGCGATATGATGAAAGACTACAAAAAAGGTGTGAGCGACATCCGTGGCCGAGTTGTTAGCGTGCTAGCGCAGAACAATGTTACTGGGGCCTCTTACTAATGCAATCACTGTGAGTTCATGTCCATTCCATGGTGGCTTTCCCGCTAGGAAAACTCCAGCGAATAAATACATAAATGAAAAGTTTTGTGGAGCACAAAAATAAGCGGATTCATACAACTGGCCAGTAGATGATTGTCTCATCAGATGTAAGGATGTACACGTTACAGACATTAGATGTACACGTTACATACATTAGTTGTACACGTCACAGACATCCATTTCTGCTACTATGGCGTAAGTTTCTGCCATTGTGCGGTCATTTTTTGCCACCATGGAGTCAATTTTCTGCCAGCGTGGCGTCACTTTCTTGTTCTTGCCACAAACTACGGAGGGACGTGGTGGGAGTGGGAGGTCTCAAGGAATCCCTGTCGATTGCTGGAAATGAATCAATGCCTCGAGGATCCTAGCGATTGTGAGACAAGCGCCTTAACCACGACCTATGCCATGTCAAAAGACACTTGTACTTAGCCCTGTACATTACCACTCCCCAATCCGTTTAATAAACAGTCGTTCTCTTAGTGTTTGAATACGGCATTTAGCAAAAAGTGATGTTTTCTTTAATACAGGCTTCAACTCTTAACTTTTCGATGTAACTTGCGTGTGAAGAGCTCTCAGTTACGATGTTTAAATATGTTTAAAATAGCTTGTTGTCTTCAAACAGCTTTGAATTAAACAGTTTACGCTCGCGCTCTTCCCTTTAGTCAGCTAGGTGGACCAGAGGTCTGGTAAGGAATATTGTCTTGTATGTTACGGAATATAGTCCAGAATGTTACGTAATGTCGTCTTGGATGTTACGGAATACCGCCCGGGATGTTACGAAATATCGTCTGGTATTTTATGGAATATCGTCTTGTATTTTACGGAATATCGTCTTGTATGTTATGGAATATCATCTTGTATTTTACGGAATATTGTCTTGTATGTTACGGAATATCTTCTTGTATATTATGAAATATCGTCTTGTATTTTACGGAATATGGTCATGTATGTTATGGAATATCGTCTTGTATTTTACGCGATTTCGTCTTGTATTTTACGGAATATCGTCTTGTATGTTATGGACTATTGTCTTGTATGTCACGGAATATCGTCTTGTATGTTACGGAATATAGCCCAGGATGTTACGGAATATCGCCTTGTATGTTATGGAATATCGTCTTGTATTTTACAGAATATGGTCTTGTATGTCACAGAATATCGTCCAGGAGGTTACGGAATACCGTCCAGGATGTTACGGAATATCGTTTAGGAGGATACGGAATACCATCCAGGAGGTTACGGATATATCGTTCAGGAGGTTACGGAATACCATCCAGGATGTCACGGATATATCGTTCAGGAGGTTACGGAATACCGTCCAGGAGGTTACGGATACATCGTTCAGGAGGTTACGGATACATCGTTCAGGAGGTTACGGAATACCGTCCAGGAGGTTACGGATATATCATTCAGGAGGTTACAGAATACGGTCCAGGATGTTACGGAATAGTACTGCCCGAAGGGAGGCAGGGGGCAACATCGCAATCATAAGGCAATAAGTTTGGAGACAGTTTCGAACCTTGCGACCAGAAGTCAAAACAAATCAAGTTTGAGGGCAGTTTCAAACCTTGTGACCAGAAGTCAAAACAAGGTAAAAGAAATAAAAGGGAGTCTTGAACATTGCGATCCGAAAGTAGTAGAAATTATGGACAACGGCAGTATCAAACGAAATCAGGGCAACTTGAAACGCTGGAACTTGAAGATAAAAGACACCAATGGCCAAAATATGCCAAAGCCACATCAGAAGAGTACTTTGTGAAACATAAAGGAGTTGGGCGGAGGACTGGGAGGGGGGAGAGAGTAAAGTGTGTAAATAGCACGGGGGTGAGGGATTTATCAAGCGCTGTGTCTGTGTTATACTATCGAAGCTGTATGATACAGTTCGTGAGGTTGACTTAATGTGGAAAACCACTCACCTTTCCAGGCACCACGATTGGTAATGGCAGCAGCAACAATGGGGTTAATATCACCACGAAAGTCTGTCGAAATGCCCACAACTCACGCAACACTTTGCCCATTTTGAATTTTCAGCACTTAGAACCGTAAGACGCTGTATTGGTATTCTTTTTCTCTCTCTCTCTGTTTCTGTCTCTCCTTCCTCCACAAACTGGAAAACGTTCCCGCTCGATTAGCAATGATGCCTCTTCCACAGAGTTCACCAGAGAGTTATCTTTGTACTTTCGTTTAAAACAGCGTTTGGATTTCGTAACAAAATCTCCACGGGACAATCCCTCTAATATTATATTATAATTCCGTGTCCAACACAAAACACATCCTACACACTTAGAAAGGTAAGCTGTTTTACCGAAGGTGTGATAATATGTACAGTTTTCATCCTCAAAATCATCAGCACTTAATAATTCTGCGAGTTTCTTTTTCAAAGAGGACCTGTATCTGTAATGACAGCAAAACCAGCCTGACCGGGAAGTCACAGCGTGCTGAACTGTCGAACCGCTACCGTGTCAACCCTACCTGGGTCGCCCGTATCGTTCACAGGTAACTCAGCTCCTTCAGGCATTATACATTCATACCGACCTACTCTGTTAACATAAATGCCTCAGTCCCCCTCCTGTCCTGTGAGGTAAAGCCGCAACATTCTCGCCTGGACAATATACCGCTACCATTGTGGATTCAGCCTTCATTTCATATTCTGCACAAAAACAATTTACCTGATACGAAGTATGACAAGTAAAATATACAGACCTATTATCAAATGTCTCATCTTTTATCATTAAACCAGCTAATGATTTCAGTCGTTTCAACAACAAAGAACACCTGTGTAAAGCAAAATAGTTTATAGGCTGTATAACCTAGTATTATAATGTTTGCATTGCAGATTATATATGTGTTCATAACATTTCATGTTCCATAAATATATGACTACATATAAATATGTATTGAGAGGGCATAATAAACGTTTTGAATCTTATTTTACGATGGAGCTGAAGTAAGGACGGTGTTTTGATGTAACGATTGTGCCTTAAGGGGATGGGGTAGGTCTCAGGCGAGGACAGGGGGTGGGATCAACGTGCCGTCCTGACAAGAAGAGAGTCTATGTTGTACCACGGTAGGACATCTTAAGTTCCATACATTCGTGAGGTTAAACCAGTAATGCGGAGTGAACGTGCTATAGCAACAGCTAATAGCCCACGTCAGAGCTTATCAAAGGCATCGTAGCTGAGTGTAGCGTGAACATCTAGCTGATGATATGAACACAAACAAATCACGAACTGCATTAAATTTCTGCAACAGGTAAATCGAAATGGTACATTCTAAAAACTAGTTTGTTAGCGTGCAAGGATACAATGTTTTCTTAGGGATGGCAAAATAGATTGTGTTATTGCGGCAAACCATATTGTGGTGTATATGACAGAATTTATCTGTTAATCCAACAGAATGCATTTGTAGTGGTAACGGGGTATTCTGTTGTCTATAACCTAATATTACCTTGTATTAACATTATTCTAGCATCGCTCAGAAAACACAGCAATGTGTTCAATTTAAAAGATTTTTTTAGTGTAGAGATGAACCTATATCTGTGAAGCACAGAGAACATATATCCCGGATCAAACTATTTTGAACATTCGCACACGCCATCCCTTTTCTCTTTATTACGAAAGGACGACTGAAACATCACAGGAAAAGAACACTCCTTTTTTCCTTTCCACACACGCACATACACACCCATCTACGAAAAGAGGACAGTCCATCCATTGTAGGCTTCTAATGTTAAAGACGGAGGATCGAATCCAGTACACGCCAGTCATTCTTTGTCTTAACTGGAGAACTCGCTGTTTCAACGTATTCCCGTAAATCATTGAATAGGAAGATGTTTATCTTTGAATCTGTCGACACACGAGGTTTTGTTTTAATTCCATCCTCGGAACCTTGAGGACAATATGCGCGACCTAAACATCTTCATGAAAGCATGCTAAGCACCACGTGTGCCATGTGGCAATTAAAGGCAGACATGCAATTCCATTCACTTAAAAAAGATCAGTAGTTTACTTTGGATACTTGGGTGTACTCCGTTGTCGCATGAATGAAATATTTTGGATTATATGGGGTCAAATATCAATCAATCAAATTGATCTCCAATACGCCGATCACACAGAGCTCGCTCTTTGGTGAATGGTGGTGGTTTACTCTGGCCACTGCCATTTTCGTTACTACTGACAATGATGAGGGAAATATTAATGATTAAGCAAAATTGCACAAAAATGCGACTATTTTTGGAAGTGGGTATTTGGGACCAAAGTTTTGTCGCATTATTTTGATCACCTGAAAATCCAATAAAATGTATGACATTAATTCCCGGACACTTCTAGCTCTTCGGAGATGATTTCACAGAAAATGCTTTTTTTCAAAATGTTCCGCGGACAAATAAGAGAAATCAGCCCAAATTCTGCCCAACAGCCCAACACTTCCCATGAAATTCACTTCATCTCATCGTTTTGTGTTTCCTTTAAACACAATTGCATCACATCTCGACAAAGTGGGACACCTATACGGCTTCTACCTTGACATTTCTTTGTTTTAGAGGAGTCATATCTAGTCATAGTTTCTCTTTGTTTTTTTTTTCTAATTTTTATTTACAGGCTATGTATTTTTCCCCAAAAATCTCCGGTACGGGCACTCCGTCGTTTCCTCTAGTAAACTGACCGCCATCCTAATTCTTAAAAAAAAACGATGTGGCGTTAAGCAGCAATGCACACGTCAATCAGTCAGTCAATAGCAATTAATCAATCCATCAGCCGGTCATCCCAATCTGTCAATCTGCCATTGATCCATCTATCAATCAGTTAATTTATAACCAATCCATCAATCAGCCAATGACCCATCTGTCAATCAGCTAATGACCAGTCTATCAATCAGCTAATAACCAATCCATCAATCTGCCAATGACCCATCTGTCAATCAGCTAATGACCCATCTATCAATCACCCAAAGACCAATGTATCAATCTGCCAATACTAGTATACTAGACCCATACTAGTATTAGCCATCCTAATTCTTAAAAAAACGATGTGGCGTTAAGCAGCAATGCACGCGTCAATCAGTCAGTCAATAGCAATTAATCAATCCATCAGCCGGTCATCCCAATCTGTCAATCTGCCATTGATCCATCTATCAATCAGTTAATTTATAACCAATCCATCAATCAGCCAATGACCCATCCGTCAATCAGCTAATGACCCATCTCTCAGTCAGCTAATAACCAATCCATCAATCAGCCAATGACCCATCTGTCAATCACCTAATGACCAAACTATCAATCAGCTAATGACCAATATCTCAATCAGCTAATGACCACTCTATCAATCAGCCAATGCCTAATCCATCCATCAGCTAATGACCACTCTATCAATCAGCCAATGACCAATCTATCAATCGGCTAATGACCAGTCCTATCAATCGGCTAATGACCAGTCTATCAATCAGCTAATGACCAAACTATCAATCAGCTATTGACCAATCCATCAATCAGCTAATGACCAGTCTATCAATCGGCTAATGACCAGTCTATCAATCAGCTAATGACCAAACTATCAATCAGCTATTGACCAATCCATCAATCAGCCAATGACCCATCTATCAATCAGCAGTGACCAATCTATCAATCAGCTAATAACCAATCCATCAATCAGCCAATGACCCATCTGTCAATCAGCTAATGACCCATCTGTCAGTCAGCTAATGACCAATCTATCAATCAGCCAATGACCCATCTGTCAATCAGCTTGTGATCAATCTATCAATCAGCCAATGACCAAACTATCAATCAGCCAATGACCAATCCATCAATCAGCCAATGATCTATCTATCAATCAGCTAATAACCAATCTATCAATCAGCTAATAACCAATCCATCAATCTGCCAATGACCCATCTGTCAATCAGCTAATGACCAATCTATCAATCAGCCAATGACCAATCTATCAATCGGCTAATGACCAGCCTATCAATCAGCCAATGACCCATCTGTCAATCAGCTAATAACCAATCTATCAATCTGCCAGTGACCAATCTATCAATCAGCCAACGACCAATCTATCAATCTGCCAATGACCCATCTGTCAATCAGCTAATGACCCATCTCTCAGTCAGCTAATAACCAATCCATCAATCTGCCAATGACCCATCTGTCAATCAGCTAACGACCAATCTATCAATCTGCCAATGACCCCATCTATCAATCAGCTAATAACCATCTATCAATCAGCCAACGACCAATCTATCAATCAGCCAACGACCAATCTGTCAATCTGCCAATGACCCATCTATCAATCAGCTAATAACCAATCTATCATCTGCCATGACCCATCTGTCAATCAGCTATGACCCATCTATCAATCACCCAAAGACCAATGTATCAATCTGCCAATACTAGTATACTAGACCCATACTAGTATATCAATCAATCAATGACCCATCTATCAATCAGCCAATAACCAATCTGTCAATATGCCAATGGACCCATATATCAATCAGCCAATGACCAGTCTATCAGTCAGGCAAACAAGCAATCACTCAATCAGTTAAAATATATTTGAGATTTAATAAATGATAATCTGCGTTCATGTTTACAATAAACATGTCTCTCACCTTCTAAGCTATTTATGAACTCGATTAAATTATACTTTAGCAAGAACAGCCTCGTCGGCCTTCCATTGTGCATACACTCGTGGCTTGCAACCACCATTTACAACGCAAATGTACTTTTAATCTCCCTGCACTATGTATTTAGCCTACTTGAAGCCGAGACCAAACGGATCAAACAGCGAACTGAAATGCGCTTTGAGAATCCATGTTGCTGTCTTCGGTGTCCTAACCATTCCACACTAAAATAACATCTTTTTAACGTCCTTTTAAAATAAACTTAAGTGTGACCCTGTAAGAGCTGTGGACTCCCATAACTTTTGCTTTGTGCCATGATTTTTGCCAGGGATCATAGAGCATATTTTTCAAGGATTATAAACACTGCTATTCTATACACTGAACCGCAACAATGCCTGAAGAATGGTTCCATAAATGTAGGCTACAAAGATGTTGGCTGTATTCATTTTGATTAGTATTTATAGGTGAAAACCACGTAGAAAACATTCAGACGCCTATTTAGATGAAGGTTTTGTGTGTGTGTGTAAAACGCAACCTGAGCATAAAAATGGTTTGCTGATATTTAAAAAAAGCCTTTTCAAGTTTAAGAGTCGTCCTTTAGATTCATGGTCATGAATGGCGTCAAAAAATAGTTATGAAAGTCCATTACAAAAACACGAACTACATTAACATCTAGTGTATTTTTATGTGACATTTTCATACAATACGAATCCTAACGATTCTGCAAGTACACAAAACCCCCAACGATATTCGTATGTACACTAAAGTACTTCCATACATCGCCAAGCTTTAATAAGTATGACAATGTTAAAAGGTAGAACGATGTGACGTTACAAACACAACGCTTCTTCCCATCATGCACTGTGGTATAGATGACTTGCAGTTTCGGCTGGATGTTGGATATCTAACAACAACATTTCATGGCCCAGTGCAAAGGCAATGCAACACTCTAGTATTGAGAGACCATGTTATTCTCAAATTGAAAGTTAAATTTCCAGCATTGCCTCGACTGTAAGTCACGTATATATAACTGTATGTATAGTTGTATAGGCTATATCTAAAGGGCAGATCAGGATGGAATCCTTATGGCCGAGCATATTTCTGGACGAATACAAGGCATTCAATGTAACGCAAGTAATAAAAAAAAACAGACAAAATAAAACAAAGGACAAACTGTACAAAAATATCCATAGCAAAATCAAGGATAATCAATGCATGGAATTAAACGTCGCTTTTTGTGTTTTTCTGTAAATATTTTCATACCCACTGAGTGACAATGAATTGCTGAACACTAAACATAATACCCCAATTATTCATAGCAATAAAGAATATTGGGCCATCTTTGTAGCCATTATATAGTTCATCTACCAGGCGTGTATTGTTTAGCATTCTCTAGTTAGGTTTTACAACATATGTTACTTGAAAGACAAAGACTACTCTCTGCACACAACAAGGTAATCGTTTCTGTCTGAAAATAACTCGATTAAGGTTCTTATGGGTGCCAGATGTCTGTAATGATGAGGGCGCAAAGAAGTCTGTAGACACTGCATTTTTAATTGACCTTAGAACGATATGACACCAGTTTTTAGCTAGCCTTGACTATTTCGTTGATAAAATGAAATAAGCTCCCCTATCCTATTATACATGTGAATGAACAGTGTAAAAGAAGCCGTGGAAGTTGGATAAATTCATCGACCATCCTGAAGTATCGCTCGAAGCTACGAAGCGATAAGACGATGGCATGGATGGATTCTTGCCTTGGTTTGTGACATGGCTTTGAGCCTTTAGCTTCTATCGTGTTATCGCTTCATATCATCGTCTGGTTAGAGCGTCCTGCCCAGGGCCAATCCTGGGTAGAGTCACACATATGACCTTAAAAGATGAAGTTGTAACTTCCTCGCTTGTCATTCAGCATGAAGGGGATAGTGCAACGACTGGTTGACCCGTTTCACTCGTTTCACCCCGGTTGACCCGTTGACCCGCGGCTTACTTGCCTTCAGTAAGTCGTCTCAGTGAAGCAGCTCTAGATAAAATAGCCGTGGAAATGCGTCCTGCAACAGTGAGGCACACTACACTTACATAGGCCCTAAGGACTCCTTCGTCTTCATATGACTGAAAAATTGTTAAGTACGACGTTAAACCACAAGCACTCACTTACTCACTCTAAGGATTCCGTCGTCGTCATATGACTGAAAAATTGTTAAGTACGGTACGACGTTAAACCCCAAGCACTCACTCACTCATATCATCGTCCCATTGGTTCATGCCAACGTGCTATAGCTTCGGTTTAACGTACCGTGCCATGCCATGTTTTCTATCGTGTCATCGCCAGTTTGCCCTATATTGCGATACTGCAATAAAACGATTATACAATCATGAGCTTCTCGGCTACCATATGAAACTCATGTGTAGGCCTGTATACCATAACTAAGACGGATCAGATGCACTCAGTCAACCTTTGCTGTTCTACGCACACATGTACCGGTAATTAAAATACATTATCTACCAGATCATGGTCTCCCAACCTGACCGCATTTCCTAATATGTTAGGTTTTTTAACCTGGAATACACGCTGCACACAACCCTTATCAGTGAGTCTCTGGCAAAAACAGGACTAGTGAACGAAGAGACCCACTGATATGGTGCGGTCTGCAAAGATACCCGTCTGTTCTAGACTGGCAAAAAACAGGACTAGTGATGAAGTCTAGAACAGACGGGTGTGTTTACAGACCGCTGTCAGTCCATGCAGTAAAACTATATACTTTTAGCTGAACTAACATGACAGCACGTCTTGATTTAAAGTGCTGAACTGTATAGAGAATCGCTGCAAAATGTTTAACAGGATTTGAAATATCCTGTTCGGTTTAAGGAGAACTGTGTATAAGAGCTAATTAATCCTGTTTTCTCCCAACAACAAATGACAAACTAATAATAAATGGGTGACCTGTGATGATAGGAAGCCTTACATAAGCAAAACTGGATAAGCCTTCTAAATGTACAGACATGGAATGAGACAGTCGCCTGGTTTTATCACGCTGTGCACGTGCTCGTAACTGTTATTCACCGACAAGTTTTTGTGTTTGTTCAAGGCATATATGTTTTGATAGGGCAGATTCGTGAAGTTATTGCAAGTTTGTTCAGACCTGAAGTATACTGATTCCGTTTATAAAACATACTGTCAGGAAGATCTCCATTATCCAGTGTATACCCATAAACCATCAGCTCTTCCAGGTGTAAGAAAACATTCATACATATAGTACGCACAGTATATTAGACACAAGGGGTAAAACAACGTTAGAAAATCCTTGTCCAAGGTTTTCAGTTATTTGTTAATAACAAAGACATATTATACCACAAAACGTTCTCCTCTTTTACCCGTTTTTTTTCTATATATTTAAATTTATATTTACATTTAAAGGGAAACAGAATCGATTCTGATTGGCTAATGTGAGAGATAGGCATGTCCAGGTTATGTCTTACCTGAGCTGAATTTTAGGTATGGCAGTTTCATTCAAGCGTGATCAATTTTGCAGAGTGTAACCCAGAAAACCCTATCTCCACTGTCAGCCAATCAGCATCGATTCTGTATCCCTTTAAGCAAATGGAACTCTACAATATGTTATACTGTTGTCATATAGCAGATTGCATTACAAAAATACCTTCTCAACCAGAGCTTATCAAGTTCAAATTTCTCCACCTCTTTAACATCCAGAAACCCTAAACAAGAAGGCGCATGCGTGTATACGTGCAGTGGATCAGTGGATATGTGGATCCGTCAAATCCATGTCAAGTACTGATCGATCCAGGTCAGACATACTCGGGCATCTCGTTATACTGTCATAACAGTTCGCACTTAATAGTAAAGACGGAGCAATTGTACCAGCAAGTAAAAATTTGCAACGAAAGGATAAGATGTATCCGATAAAGTTTTAAAAAAAACAACTTGCTATTAATATTTCCAGCAAAAACAAATCCAGGTCCTTTGTTACGAGAAGTTCAGCACAAAACATTATGTCCTCAGTGTTACTTGTTAACATGTTTTGTCTCAGGAGAGATATTATAAAATTACAATTGAACGCCATTTTTTTTTCGCCATTCGATATTGTAGATTATATTAGTCGAAGTCTTTCACAATATATATAGATTCAAAAGCATTTATACCGTTGTTAGTTAAAAGAAAGGGCAAACAATTTACATAATCAAAGTCATTCAATAAGAGGGGTGAAAACAAACCACAACGGCCATTGTTATTGTGTTTTTTGTTTTTTTTTTTGATGTGCTTGGTAAATCAATAAATCATTTTTTAATCTGGAATTGTTATGAGGCCAGGGAATACGCGATGCTAGAGGAACCGGACACGTGACATAGCGTCACTCGTGTCACGCGCTCACGGGGTTAAAAGTTGATGCAGGGTTCGAGTGACATAAGCGGAAACTACAAAATTGATTATTGATCTGGAACATCCTTATTGGTTGACGACTGGTATACGAATGTCTGTTTCGACGAATAGTTTCAAGGACCCGCAAGTAGCACGAGAGCGAGGAATCCACAAATTTCTTGTCCACTGCCAGGTTTGAAAGCTACCTCATGTGTCCCATGGCGATTGAAAGACAAGCACCTCAAACCTCAATCATGACCATATGAAGCCCAGACCACTGCATGATATCACGTTCCTCCATTCACATTGCGTGGTCTAATCCAGAAACTAGTTTGTAAGTCACATTTGACGTCATTATTTTCGTGAAAGACGCTGTCTAAGGTCACAGTGCCATTAGGCAAAGTCACTCACTAGAAAAGTTACGAAAAACTGATTTACGAAGTTTTGTGAAAATGGCCCCAGGAATGCTTGACCCGGCGTCAGAATAATAACAGGGGCGGGGGGAGGGGGGGTCACCTCTGGTGACTTCGACATGATATTTCAGTATCGGCAGCTCTTTTGCAGCTTGGACTCGCCCTGCCACAAGAAGACACAATATGATAATATATGTACACAAACCTGTAATATTTAATCGCCATCATATGACTCAAAAATTGTTAAGTATACGACAGTGAAAACGCCAAGCATACATACATACATACAGACATATGCGTAGTCATAAGGAAGCCATACTGGAATTTCTTGAAGTTCCATTTGTCTACTACTCATTAACAAGACCATATTATTATACGATAGAGACTTTGGTTCATTCCAAAGTAATGCAATTTCTAGTATGTTTTTTCCATAATTTCATTTTTTTCCCCATATTTGACGCAAAAGTACACATAGGCGTATAGCTTACATTCATATGTCGAGTGCAAGGGCATTAAAGCCGGCACATGTACTAATCACCGTCTGTCCATATGAACCCGTGCTGAAATGTGGTTCAAATGAAACAAATTAACCTGTTTCATTTAACACTGACAATATCATGTTTTCTTGGATTATGCTCAGACCTGTGGATGGTCGTAGGTTTCCCCCGGCTTTTGCCTAGTTTCCTCGCACCATGATGCTGGCCACGGTCGTATATAAGTGAAATATTCGTGAATTTTGCAATGTTTGCTTGTTTGTCTATTTTATATAATTGGTGTTTTAATTGGGGAAACGAACGGCCATCGATGGGTAAATTGGTGGCAGACCTTCCTGGTACGGCAGCAGAGGAAGTGAACATGAGCTGGACTTGAACGCACAGCGACGCATTGTTAAGAGGCTCCTTTGTCATTCCGCCACGCCGGCACGCTGGTCATCTCGGCCACAAAGGCCGTAATTCATCATAGTTCTGTACACCATATATACATGTATATCTAACGGTAATCAAAGCCTAATTTACATTACTTATACATGTAGGCTATACTTTCTCGATCACCTCGCCAATGTTCCGGCAGCAGGTCTATACAGGATACCCGTACGTATACCGTAGAATGACAGTGCATACATTTCCTCCCATTTCAAGCATGAGTGATCGGTATGTAGATTACCTATGCTTAACTTTTATGCCTTTACAGGGCATAATAAAGAAAAACTTTTAATGGGGCAAAATGGCACATGTCAGCTATTAAATACGGTACTTTACACTGGCCTCGACGTCTCTGGCTACTAAGGTCACAAGCCCTAAACCAGCTTTGGCCAACTTAACTGTGGCTTTAATATTTCAGGTGGATGACAGAGAACGACTTTTGTCACCTACAAATCTAACTGCTGGGATTTTAAAGGATATGAATCACAAAGATGAAATTAGCACTGGTCAGTGGGCTTATATATAGGGGCATGGAAACAGGATTGTAAACTGTACCGATACATGATAATATATGATATCTCTCCTTATGTCTATTTCTTTCTTTTTTGTTCAGTGAATTAAATGTTTGGATTACTAGGTGACAGGTAAATACCAGACACTTGTCCTGTTAGATAGGTTATGCGAATCCACTTCCATTTCAGCTCAGTGGGACAACTATATCAGAACTTGTTGTTAAATACTGGTTCCCCTTCCCACCCCCAACCACCCACTCCAAAACCCCAGCTTGCTAGCCTTTCACCAACTAAATCGGAGTAGGCCTACTATGAAAAACCTTGATCATATGAAATAAAATCTAGGACGGGAGAAATAGATTGGAGATATTCAGGGGAGGTCACCCACACAAAATTGAAAACACGAAAATGACCGCTTTGTTATTACCCCTTTGCGCATTCTCCACTTTACGCTAATTTTCGTAATCTGACATTCGACAACATGGACTGAAATCAGCAGAAAACACATGTCCTGAAGGCAGGAGAAAATCTTTCACCAAAATGACAAAATGTCAGAGAAAACTTCGTCGGCACTGAAGATTTCGGATTTACCGAGTGAATTGATAGAGTACATTCTAACGGATAAGGATTTAAGTGTGAGGGACGTCTGCAATGCTGCACAAACATGCAGGAAACTGAATGGTGTGGCACAAAGCAACGAACTGTGGCGGAAAAAACTTAAGCGTAGGTAAGTACAACAACATCACAATAAGCCGGTCATCCGGTACTAGTTGCTCAGCTGATCCTGCATGGAAGCTGTAAAAGTTGAAACTCTTTGTTTTTCTGTTGTTTTATTTTTACTTTACTTTTTTACTCTTTTTGGTTTGTAATGATTTTTTTTCACTAAGCCTAGTCTTTTTTTTTAACTTTTTGAGCTAGAATATGACTCAGCAGACAGTTACAATTTCATTACAGAGCGAAGCCCTACTTAACACTTTTGTTATGTCATGTCACAGATGCCAACATTAGGGTCGGCCTAAAAGCGGTTCCAAGATACGGTCTGGTCATTGTGGCTAAACGGCAATGAACGTCGATTTTGAGTTGATATTCATTACCGGTCAGCCACAATGCCCAGACTGGATCTCAGACCGACAGATTGCAGCTCAGACCGACTTTAAGGCTGAGCCCGATATTAGACAACAAAATGTCACTGGCCTGAACTCAAGCAAGGATTAGTGTCGCTCGAGGTATATTGACTAGTCTTCCTCAATATTAACTGATCATCTAATTTAATAACACAAAACATGATCAAACTTATCAAATGAGTAGCATCTAGTAGAAGCTATATATAGCTATATATATATATGTGTGTGTGTTGGATAAGTTTTTATAACAGTAGTTACAGTCATTGGTAACTAAATTAAACCTTAATAAATCACAGGTTAAACTGATCTTGGACTGATGTAACTGTTATATTAGTCCCAAGTTTAATTAGTGCTTGTTTTACACTACTCGCCAGATCAGGGGGTTAGCCAGAAATGTGTCAAGGGTGTCCAAACATCCATTTGCGAGGCCATTTTGTTATAGCAGGGTGTCCAGATTTCATGTTTTCCTATCTCTGCCATGTTTAAAGTACTGAAAAAAGGGTGCCTGAATAGCACCAATTTGTTTATTTCACCCATCCACTTTGACAGGTGGACGGGTAACTGATTAACCCTATGCACCAGATCCAAATTTCACCAGCCTTAAATCAACCGTTGCAACAATGTATATTGCAAGCCCTACATATCTGAGACTTCAACATTGGCTATCTTTGTATGTGATGATCACTTGCTCATCAGTAGGCATATGGATCAAGTACAGTTCAGACAAATTGTTTGGACATCAGTCTGGTATCCAAATCATAGCATTCCATGGAGACAGCACTCTAAAATTATTACATGTATGATTAGGACAGACCAGCTATAGGGTATAACTATGGTAATATGTCCCAAACAATGATTCAATAATATGTAAAAGAAAAAAAAAAAAAAAATCCTCATTTCTGTTGGTGTCATAGTGCCTTGCAATTTTCGCTGTGATGCCTGTTTTCTATGTCAAGATGGCCAGATCTGGTAGAGAAATATCCTCGAGGAGCTTCTCACTGGTGGCAGGATGTCTACAAATACCAGCACAGCTGTCGACAGAGGGTTCAGGCTATGGTCAAGGAGTTCTCTCCCCTATACTACAGCAGTGATGAAATCTCCAAGGATGGCTTTCTTCCATTCATGGCACTCATGGAGGAGAGTGAGCATTCTCCAATGGCTGTGATTGATGAACTAATGGAGACATTTCGTCATGGAGAACGGTAAATAGTGTTGTAAACAGAAAGTAAAATATGTCAAAAGAAATGAAAATCCACGAGAATCAACAAATTGCTAAGCCATGCAGCCTGTGACAGACAGCTGGGAATGAATACTTTCTGTGTTAACTTATTGTCTCACAAATTTAGATTAAGGTAACGTAAGGTAGCCTTGAGTTGTAAATGTCTAAACATGGCAACCCACTCACGTTCCCCTCAAACTGAGTTTGAATAACCTCTAGATAGTCCTTCTGTAATTGCATGCTGGTGATATGTACACTTACAGCTCAGCTCAAAACCCAGCTGGTAGTGCATTTTTTTTTTTTTTTTTTTTTTTTTCTTTTTGCATCTAGCTGGCACGTTTTTAGAGAGACTGTAGCTTTACTGGTTTCACTCAACACTTAATGGGTGAATAGTCCTCACAAGCATACGTGAGAAAAAATAGGTCTGCCTTGTACATAAGCTCTATGTGATGTATACTCAGTGGAGTACACGTACCTGACAAATCACATTACATAAACTATAATGTTTTATTTGTGGTTATGATGCAGTACCCTGTCGTTGAGAGGACGGAATCATGGTACCTGAGTGTAAGATAACCCCAACTTACTGCCTCACAAATAACCCAATCTAAGATCAAAAGAACGGTCAGAATCAGGCATCATGTGCAGTTTAGTAACAGGCAGAGGTTTTGGTCATTTATCGTGATGACAGCTACAGAGTGGCCGGAATCTGTATTCTGAGCTAGGAGAAAGGTGTGTTGAATGAGTTATGACAAACAGGCAGATAGCGTGTATCCTGCTATGGTGTCATCGATAAAATTCTTAAGATTTTCTTGTTCCAGGCACTCAAACCTTACCAACAAGTACTACGCGGAGAAAGTGTTACGATATCTCCTTCAGCTTCACCTGTCTCATGAGCTGACAGCCTTCCTTGCCCAACCCTCTGAGGACCAGCTTATTGAGAATGGTAACAATGTTCCAGTTAATACTGAACAGGTTTCAATTAGACTCCACCAATGTGGTCGCTGTGAGTTCAAGTCCAGCTCATGCTGGCTTCCTCTCCGGTCGTACATGGGAAGGTCTTCCAGCAGCCTGCGGATGGTTGTGGGTTTCCCCCGGGCTGTGCCCGGTTTCCACCCACCATAATGCTGGGCGCCGTCGTATAAGTGAAATATTCTTGAGTACGACGTAAAACACCAATCAAATAAATAAATCAATTAGACTCTGTGTTGATTGTGGCAATATTTGATGTTCTGATACATTTTTCTGAAAAGTGTGCAGCAGAAAGAATCTCAAAGAAAATCAGCTTTCATAATTTTAAAAGAAGAGAGCAAGGAGCTACTGCATCACTTGTTAGCATAATGTTTTTCCCCACCAAAGATTAAGTTGATTTTCTGCAAGATTTTTTTCTTCCGCACACTCATCAGGGTTCTTTTGATTTTAAGTTGTTTTGGTAAACATTGATTTTGCAGATGGTCGTGGGTTTCCCCCGGGCTCTGCCCGGTTTCCACCCACCGTAATGCTGGCCGGCGTTGATATAAGTGAAATATTCTTGAGTACTGCGTAAAACACCAATCAAATAAATAAATCTTCTCTCTGTTTCCTATTAACTCACAGGAGCTGTTCTTGTTGCTCAGTGGTGCCAGCCTACTGTTGACATCACAGAAGCCTGTGTCAGTCGTATGTTGGACGCCATCGCCGTGAGAGTTGAGAACAGGATTAAGGAACGCCATCCTACTCACCCTGTCTGCTCAGTACAACTTAACAGTGACAAACGTAAGCTCATCGTTGTGTCTGGCTGATTCATATTTTACCTTTGACCAGATATTTTCTTATGGCAGATTTATCAAAGCCATTGTTTGTCTGTACACAAAGTAAGCCATAATTGGACAGATTCATGTGTTGATCACCTTTCATTCATCTCTGGGTGAATCAGCCTATGAATCATGATTTGTTTATGTGTGAATCAGCCTGTGAGTCATCTTTTTTTTTGTGTCTGAATCAACGTTTATTTCCTGTGCGAAGCATCTTTTATCTGTGTGAATCATCGTTTATTTCCTGTGTGAAGCATCTATTTTCTGTGTGAATCATCATTCATTTTCTGTGAAAATAATCATTTATTTTCTGTGAATCACCATTATTTCCTGTGTGAGCCGTGATTAATTTTCTGCATGAATTAGTCTGTGAAAATCATCATTCATTCCTGTGTGAATCGTCATTTATTTCCTGTGTAAAGCATATATTTTCTGTGTGAATCATCATTTATTTTGTGTGTGAATCATCATTTATTTTCTGTGTAAATCATCATTTATGGTGGATGAATGATGAAGCATTCCTCTGTGTAATCTAAAAATGTTGAAAAGTATAAAATCTTCATGTACTTGAAGAAGAAAATGTTGATGGCTGAGACAGTGTGAATTGTCTATTTGTAGCTCTGTACGAGTCCCAGTGGAAGCCGGCCCAGTGTAGGCAGGTTTTGGAGGCTGTCAATCAGGTTCTCTACACAGATATGGGCTTCTCTGGTAACTCTGTCAACTATTACAGCCCAGAAAACTCTTATATCAACAAGGTTAGTGTGGAAAATCAAGGCTCACACGCTGTTTGTAATATCTGTGTACTGAAGAATTCAATCGTCTGCATGCATTTAATTCCACTTGAAAAGGTTTAAAACTGTGGATAAAGATATCAAATTTTCAACAGTATTTCTAGTGATGATTATTTCAGTTTTGCTGGTCAGGTCATACCTGTCCAGTGACTTTGAAAGTTGTACTTGTGACTGCTTTGCATGGCACACAGCTAGGAAAAAGAACTAGTTGACCCTGTGTCAGTGTAGTTTGACTGGGTTGGGATGTGCTGTCTTCGCCATAATGGTTCAGTGGCGGCAGCACTTTGATGTTGTGGACTTGCCCTGCCACAAAAAGACACAGTACATGTTCACACACCTAATAACTCCTTGTCGTCATATGACTGAAAAATTGCTAAGCACGACATAAAACCAATGTATATTCACATACATACTTCAAGTTTGAGCTGTCTTTTCCATAAAGCAATTTTCTTGGTGTAATTATATCCCATTTTGCCTCCCGATTCTAATTTCAGGTGCTTGAACGACGCATTGGTATCCCGATCTCATTGGCTATTGTGTATTCGGCTGTTGCTAGGCGACTCGGGGTGCTCTGCTCACCAGTTAATTTTCCCTCCCACTTCCTGCTCAAGTGGAGGGAACATCCCATGTAAGTTTGTGAAATCTTAGCTCACAGTCATCGTATGAAACTAGTTTAAAAACTAATCAGAATGTTTTCCTAAATTCATTTGTCCCCAGACTTTTGATTATGCCAGGTGTATATTATTCGCACCCCAAGACTTTGTTTCAGGAGTGCGTTACTTGTGGGAGCATGATAGGATGCTTCGTATTCAAAGGCCTCTGTAAGCTTGCAGTGGCTTTGTCAGACAGGGTCCAGAACTAGGTATTCGTTGTTTGCTGAATGAACAAAAATTTTGCCAAAAAAGTGCTTTTTTAGATGCAAATTAATTTCATAAAAGTATTATGTTGGGTGATGAATTGAGATTTTTAGTAGGATAACACTCTACCTTCCAGACAAACCTCAAAATTCCTTCATTAGATTTGTAGCACTCTCAGAATCGGGCAAAAGGAGTAAATTTGTCATGTGCAAAAGTTTAGGCCATTTGTATTGAAGTAATAGTTCTTGTAGACATTTCTTTTGCCATGTTTGGATTCATGGTGTTCCGTGTTGTTTTGTCTACTTGCAGGCTTCCGGACCCCCAGCAAGATACATACATTGACGTGTTCCGTGCAGGCAGATTCCTGACACAGCAAGAGTGTGGGTCAGCCCTCCAGATTACTCAGTCTGCACTCAATGACCCCAAAGTCTATTCAGCAATAGAACCTCGTCTGGTAGGTGCTTTACCGATTCCTGTCCCATCCCATCATCAAATCTTGACTTTTGCATATTTTGCTCTTTAGTCCGTGGTCAAATTCCATCGTTGTACAGGTTTTATATATGTTCAGTTGTTCAGTGGTATTTCGCTGTCCCATGTTAAATCACTCATGTTATACAACAGTTGGACTATTTTAAAGTACATAAACTTCATAAGCATTTCAGGTTTACAAGGTAAGCCCTTTTCTCAGGTATAAAGATTGAAATTAATTAATACATGTATGAGGTAAACACTTCACACTGAGTAGAATTCACATCAGTTTGTGCGAGATCAGAGTCACTCAGGTACTTTCTTTGACTCACTTCTCTCAGCCAGTCACTGACTAGGACCTCACAGTGGCGTCTCTGTACAAGCAGATGAAAGTTCATTACCGTGAAAGTACACATAAAATCCACGTCACAGCAAATTTAAAATGTATAACAATAATTAATACAGCTCACCTTTGGTATGCAATGCAAGTATGTGAGTTCTCATGTTTCCTATGACACTAGAATTTGTGTTTTACTGTTATTAGACTTATGAAATATATCGCAAATACTCTCTACCAAAACACCAATGAGAATGAATCATGTGAATGCGTCGCTGTTCTGTCTGCGTCTATATACTCACCCAGGTTTACGAGAGAATGGCAAGGAATCTGGTGTACATCGGTCGCCAGCAGGGACAGATGGGGGACAGTATGCTGTGCTTGAGAAACGCCCTGGAACTATACCTGGTTATCTCCCCTGATGACCTTGAGAAGCGCCTCCTCCTAGCCAGGGTCAACCTTCACCTTAACATCAACCTGCCTGACGTGAGTTAAATCTACTATTCCTCATTTAATAGGATATTATTCTGCAGTGTGAAATTTTTTATCTTTTACTATGAATAGAAAGAAATCTGTAACCTGCATAATGATAACTGTTTCGAGTGGGTGAGTGGGTGCTTAGGGTAGATAGCTGTTTCAAGTGGGTGAGTGGGTGCTTAGGGTAGATAGCTGTTTTGAGTGGGTGAGTGGGTGCTTAGGGTAGATAGCTGTTTTGAGTGGGTGAGTGGGTGCTTAGGGTAGATAACTGTTTTGAGTGGGTGAGTGAGTGCTTAGGGTAGATAGCTGTTTTGCGTGGGTGAGTGGGTGCTTAGGGTAGATAACTGTTTCAAGTGGGTGAGTGGGTGCTTAGGGTAGATAACTGTTTCAAGTGGGTGAGTGGGTGCTTAGGGTAGATAGCTGTCTCTAGTGGTGCCTTAGTATGCATATGTTTAACGTGTCATGTTGGATATACAAAAGCACATGATCATTGATGCCTATGGTACCACATTACAGTCTTCAACTCCAGTCTGCTTTCTTAAAATGTACTTTTCTGACTTTTTTAACAAATGTCCTTGAACCTGTGTAAAGTCTCAGATGTCCCAACAAGTGGAGTGAAATACACAGATTTGGCTGACCTGTGTGTAACTACTGAGTCATAATTCTTAAACAAGGTCACATGGATTTGTTTGTCCCCCAGCAACGAAATGTGGATTATGCGCACTGGAAACAGCTTTCCAGCTTTTAGAAGATCCGTGCATCTATTTTAAGACCAAAACCTTAATTCCTCAACCTTTTCGCATATAAAAGAGCAACTTTCAGTGCATTTTTGCGCATGTTAAATTAGACTTTGAAGACAAACGTACATTTCTTGGATTTCCTCGATTTAAGGCTTCACAAAGAGCATAATTTAATAGTCTGCACAGAAAAAGAGGCTTCAGTCTATGTGTAGACCACATTCCTCAATATCAAACCAAACCCAAGAAGATAATTCCAAAGCTCTTTCCTTTATTTCGTTACTGAGTTAATGGGTGTTAACTCAGTAACACATTGCATATCAAGAACAAAACAATAGAGGCATTTGAATGTTTAAAGAATCCTGGTGATTAATGACTAATTATGACCTTTATGTCTGTCTGTCTGTCTGTCTGTCTGTCTGTTTGCAGGTTGTGGAGAGAGGATAGCTGACTTGGATCAGACTCACAGGAGTCTGGTGACTTACATTAATCATGAGTCTAACCTGTCTGTCTATGTGTGTGTCTGTCTGTCTGTCTGTCTGCAGGTTGTGGAGAGAGGATAGCTGACTTGGATCAGACTCACAGGAGTCTGGTGACTTACATTAATCATGAGTCTAACCTGTCTGTCTGTGTGTCTGTCTTTCTGTCTGTCTGCAGGTAGTGAAGGGTCTACAGAGGATAGCTGACATGGATCAGGCTCAGATGAGTCTGGTGACTTATATTAATCATGACTCTAACCTTTATCTCTGTCTACCTGTTTTTCTTCAGGTTGTGGAGAGTCTACAGAGGATAGCTGACATGGATCAGGCTCAGATGAGTCTGGTGACTTATATTAATCATGACTCTAACCTTTATCTCTGTCTACCTGTTTCTGTTCATGTTGTGGAGAGTCTACAGAGGATAGCTGACTTAGATCAGGCTCACAAGAGTCAGGTGACTTATATTAATCATGACTCTAACCTTGATGTCTGTCTGTCTGTCTGTCTGTCTGTCTGCAGGTTGTGGAGAGTCTACAGAGGATAGCTGACATGGATCAGACTCACAGGAGTCAGGTGACTTATATTAATCATGACTCTAACCTTGATGTCTGTCTTTCTGTCTGTATGCAGGTTGTGGAGAGTCTACAGAGGATAGCTGACATGGATCAGGCTCAGATGAGTCTGGTGACTTATATTAATCATGACTCTAACCTTTATCTCTGTCTACCTGTTTGTCTTCAGGTTGTGGAGAGTCTACAGAGGATAGCTGACATGGATCAGGCTCAGATGAGTCTGGTGACTTACATGATCTCCGCAGCCCAAGCACTCATACACGAGGAGAAATCATCACAGAGTAAAGAGGTTAGTAACCGTGTAAATATCTGACATAGGATTACAGGATAAGTGGAGACATTTTTTGGTCTTGTAAATACATATATACATTTTCAAAGAACCCTTTGGTTCATCCAAGGCAGTGTTCAGTGCGTTGTTGACTCCCTTCCAGGATGGTTTGTATACTAACCTTACATCTTTGTTTTTCACCTGGTTGGGTTTGAATGAAAATATCCTGTTATCACCAGGCACACACAGACTTAATGCCTTTTATTGTGAAGTTCCCAACCAAATTCAGGGTATCTGTCTGGCACCCTCAGATCATGCTAGGTAGCCTGTTAGCTACAGTATTGCATGTCAGGTCTCAGTCTGGTACAGTCAGATCATGGTAGGTAGCCTGTTAGCTACAATATTGCATGTCAGGTCTCAGTCTGGCACAGTCAGATCATGGTAGGTAGCCTGTTAGCTACAGTATTGCATGTCAGGTCTCAGTCTGGTACAGTCAGATCATGGTAGGTAGCCTGTTAGCTACAATATTGCATGTCAGGTCACTGGCACAGTCAGATCATGCTAGGTAGTCTGTTAGCTACAGTATTGCATGTCAGGTCTCAGTCTGGTACAGTCAGATCATGGTAGGTAGCCTGTTAGCTACAGTATTGCATGTCAGGTCTCAGTCTGGCACAGTCAGATCATGGTAGGTAGCCTGTTAGCTACAGTATTGCATGTCAGGTCTCAGTCTGGTACAGTCAGATCATGGTAGGTAGCCTGTTAGCTACAGTATTGCATGTCAGGTCTCAGTCTGGTACAGTCAGATCATGGTAGGTAACCTGTTAGCTACAGTATTGCATGTCAGGTCTCAGTCTGGTACAGTCAGATCATGGTAGGTAGCCTGTTAGCTACAATATTGCATGTCAGGTCGCTGTCTGGCACAGTCAGATCATGGTAGGTAGCCTGTTAGCTACAATATTGCATGTCACTCTCTGTCTGGTACAGTCAGATCATGCTAGGTAGTCTGTTAGCTACAGTATTGCATGTCAGGTCTCAGTCTGGCACAGTCAGATCATGGTAGGTAGCCTGTTAGCTACAGTATTGCATGTCAGGTCTCAGTCTGGTACAGTCAGATCATGGTAGGTAGCCTGTTAGCTACAATATTGCATGTCAGGTCGCTGTCTGGCACAGTCAGATCATGGTAGGTAGCCTGTTAGCTACAATATTGCATGTCACTCTCTGTCTGGTACAGTCAGATCATGGTAGGTAGCCTGTTAGCTACAATATTGCATGTCAGGTCACTGGCACAGTCAGATCATGCTAGGTAGTCTGTTAGCTACAGTATTGCATGTCAGGTCTCAGTCTGGTACAGTCAGATCATGGTAGGTAGCCTGTTAGCTACAATATTGCATGTCAGGTCTCTGTCTGGCACAGTCAGATCATGGTAGGTAGCCTGTTAACTATAATATTGCATGTCAGGTCTCAGTCTGGCACAGTCAGATCATGGTAGGTAGTCTGTTACCTTCAATATTGCATGTCAGGTCGCTGTCTAGCACAGTCAGATCATGGTAGGTAGCCTGTTAGCTACAATATTGCATGTCATTTCTCTGTCTGGCACAGTCAGATCATGGTAGGTAGCCTGTTAGCTACAATATTGCATGTCGGGTCGCTGTCTGGCACAGTCAGATCATGGTAGGTAGCCTGTTACCTTCAATATTGCATGTCAGGTCTCAGTCTGGCACAGTCAGATCATGGTAGGTAGCCTGTTAGCTAAAATATTGCATGTCAGGTCGCTGTCTAGCACAGTCAGATCATGGTAGGTAGCCTGTTAGCTACAATATTGCATGTCAGTCTCTGTCTGATACAGTCAGATCATGGTAGGTAGCCTGTTAGCTGCAATATTGCATGTCAGGTCGCTGTCTGGCACAGTCAGATCATGTTAGGTAGCCTGTTAGCTACAATATTGCATGTCAGGTCTCAGTCTGGTACAGTCAGATCATGGTAGGTAGCCTGTTAGCTACAATATTGCATGTCAGGTCTCTGTCTGGCACAGAAGAGATCATGGTAGGTAGCCTGTTAGCTACAATATTGCATGTCAGGATCTTGCTCACTCAGATGGGTAAAGTGTAGGCTTGCTGCCTCTGTCATGCCTTTGATCTGTGAGGTCATTTGTGTCTCTAACTTAGGAGGTTTGTAGAGTCCCTGGCAATAGGCTGTGGTTTGCTTTCCACATTTGCTTTCCTCCACCCATTCCCAAGTAACCTGACTGCCATCGTCTTAGTCAAAAATTCTGTGCTACGCTCTTAGGCACCAGGCAAATAAGTAAGTGAATTCAAAAAATTTTTTATTCTGCATATTTTTATTCGCTTGAGTTGTGGTTACCTTTTTGAAGCTTGCATGGTGTAGAATAGTTTTGATTCCAGATTCTGCAGTTAACAGATTAATTGTTTTTCTTCTCAGATAAAAGCCAAAACTCGGGCCCCAAATTCTGTTGTGGATTTTTCTGTAGGAATGATAATGAAACATAAAAGGTATGTGCTTATCCCAAAGGATTGTCAAGGTCTTTGGTATGTATCGGGAACATTAACTGTTAATCCTATCTTATTAGTCATGTTAGTTCCGTACTCGTACCAGAGGGGCAGTCTGTACGTTTAATCCTTATCTGTCAGGCTCTCACAAACAGTTTCCCTATTTTTTTCTAATTGGTTAACTAAATTCAGTTGAGACATGGTTTGGTACATGGTTTCCCCATGAGAAGTTATAGATTAAGTTTGAAATTTGGGCGGAATCATTTATTTTAGTCAAAATTATGACCGTGTTTTGAGAGTTTTTCTGACATTTTTTCTGATTATTTTGAATTGAAACATTATTTTACTAGTTACATATAAAGTTACATGTAGAGTTTCTGTTGGTTTTGTCCATTTTTGACCACATTATGGTCATTTTTGGACGATTATTCTGAATGGAAACTTGGTATATGGCTTCACCAAGAGAAGTTACAGGCGAAGTTTGAGTAATGGACATGTGTGTCATTTGTAATACTTCCGGAATGTTTGTTTCCTGGTTTAACGCTGCCTTGGTTTAACGCTGCCGTGGTGGTGTTTGTTTCCTGGTTTAATACTGCCATGGTGGTGTTTGTTTCATGGTTTAACACTGCCATGGTGGTGTTTGTTTCGAGGTTTAACGCTGCCCTGGTGGTGTTTGTTTCGTGGTTTAATGCTGCCGTGATCGTGTTTGTTTCCTGGTTTAACGCTGCCCTGGTGGTGTTTGCTTCGAGGTTTAATGCTGCCCTTTTGGTGTTTGTTTCGTGGTTTAATGCTGCCGTGATCGTGTTTGTTTCGTGGTTTAACGCTGCCCTGGTGGTGTTTGTTTCGAGGTTTAACGCTGCCCTGGTGGTGTTTGTTTCGTGGTTTAATGCTGCCGTGATGGTGTTTGTTTCGTGGTTTAATGCTGCCCTGGTGGTGTTTGTTTCGTGGTTTAACGCTGCCTTTGTGGTGTTTGTTTCGAGGTTTAACGCTGCCCTGGTGGTGTTTGTTTCGTGGTTTAATGCTGCCATGATCGTGTTTGTTTCGTGGTTTAACACTGCCATGGTGGTGTTTGTTTCATGGTTTAACGCTGCCCTGGTGGTGTTTGTTTCGTGGTTTAATGCTGCTGTGATCGTGTTTGTTTCATGGTTTAACACTGCCATGGTGGTGTTTGTTTCGTGGTTTAACGCTGCCTTTATGGTGTTTGTTTCGTGGTTTAATGGTGCCTTGGTGGTGTTTGTTTCGAGGTTTAACGCTGCCCTGGTGGTGTTTATTTCGTGGGTTAACACTGCCGTGGTGGTGTATGTTTCGTGGTTTAATGCTGCCCTGATGGTGTTTGTTTCGTGGTTTAATGCTGCCGTGGTGGTGTTTTTTGTGTATTAAACAACGTTCAGCGGTATCGAGTTACACAACAAAACACCAAGACTAAGTTCAGTAAAGCAACTCTAACAAGTAAACAAACTCACATTCTTTTGTTTGTAGAAATAAACAGCATGAAATAATGTTATTTGGGGAGGTAAAGTACTCGCTGGGGTGTTGTGTGACACATTCAGTGTTGTTTGTAAGGTCATCTCTGTTTAATATGTATATCTGCACCCTACCTGCAGCAAACAGCGGGGATAGTCATGGTTTCCACCCACCATAATGCTGGCCGCCATCACCGCTGTTGCCGCCTTATAAGTGAAATATTCTTGAGTGCAGTGTAAAACACCAATCAGATAAATAAATTAACAAGTATTGAGTTTTAGATGACACCCCATGGCCGACATGCACTTTATTGACAAGCTTGCAAACATGGATAATGACTCTGATGGCTTCAGCATTGGTTGTTGTGGGCTTGTGCACATGGTCACTTCACTTACGTTGTAAAGCATTATCCTATATGTAGTAATAAAATATAAGGAATTAAGATATGATTACATGACTAATAAACATTTCTCAAAGGGATACAGAGTCGTTTCTGATTGGCTGGTGTTAGAGACAGACAAGTCCAGGCTATACCTGGCCTAAGCTTAATTTAAAGTGTGGCTGGTTTATTCAAGTTTGATCAACGCTGTGAGATTTAGCCCAGGAAACCCTTCTCCACTGTCAACCAATCAGTGTCTTTAAGAAATGCATATCAAAAATGAAAAAGAAATGAAAACTATTTTGCCAGGTATCACTACATGTGTTTGATCTATGGCTGGGACCCAGTGTGTAAGGCCAGTCCTGAGTGGATCCTGCAGATGGGAGTCAACAACTTACCTAAGAAAGACACCCAGCCCTTCTACAACGTCCTCGTGCAGGACGGCTCCAACAGATATGCTGCTCAAGGTAAGTGGGGAGCTTGTAAACCAATCTGTTGGGTTCTTCTGAAAGAGACAGCGTGTCCATGTAGAGGACCAGTCCCAATGCTGACATATTTGCAGTGCTAGCTCACTGGATTACAATGCCACACAAGCTACCCAGTAAAAGACGCTGGGTCAACGAGTAGGTCTCGCCCTTGGAGTGGCTATAGAGGAGATTTTTGAAAAAAAATCGATATTTGCTAATGAAATAAAATGTTCTGTACCTACCAAGAACATTTTAAGCACAAGTAATATTCAAAAGGAGGAATGGAGACTTTTCATCGGACAAGTTTAAAACGTGGTGGGACTTTCATTGTGTGTCATGTCAGTGGATTTTGTAGAAAATGACAATGTTTAAAACAGTTTTTCTTTCTCACGAGAGCTTTAAAAAATCTCTTAAAAAAGTAGACTTCCACACAGTTTGTATAGCGCTTTCATAGGCTTAGGTGGGCCTCTGTGGCTCAGTTGGTTAGTGCGCTAGCTCAGCATAATGACCCAGGAGCAATGACCAATACGGTCATTATGAGTTCAAATCCAGCTCATGCTGACTCCCTCTATGGCCGTACGTGGGAAGGTCTGTCAGCAGCCTGTGGATGGTTGTGGATTTTCCCAGGGCTGTGCCTGGTTTCATCCCACCATAATGCTGGCCGCTGTCGTATAAGTGAAATACTCTTGAGTACGGCATAAAACTCCAATCATATAAATAAATAAATCATAGATTTATGTTGTATAAATATGTGCTTGTAAGCTGAGTGCCCAACCAGGGAAGTACTAAGGTTGCTAATTTTAAGTTTGCCTTCCAGTATGTCTGAACCAGGGTTTTCTGATTGGGTGACAGACACTTTACCAATCAGCCATCGTAGTCAAGTTATTCTAATAACTAAAAGTTTATTCATTCACTTACATATATCCATTTGCTTACGTATATTCATGACTAGCTCCAGGATAATGAAGCTGTCTTTAATAGACTCAAGTCAAAGTTTTAAAGGGAAAGAAAACCCAAAAATAAAGTGTGTATGAGGTGATAGGCCATTAAAAACTGTCCAAGAAAATAGTTCTATTTGTTGTTTAGAATGTTTCCAATTCCAAGTAAAATGGTTTTCAAACATCAGAATCTATGGTGGTCTGTAATGACCCACCGGGCATCAGTGATGTTATTTCCATATTTTTTCCTTGAAATGGTTCAATTCAAGGTCCATTCAGCAAGTGCATTCATAGAACCACATGTATATGCAATTAAAACAATAAAATCAAGCCATGTGCATGTGTGAAGTGGCAAAAACCAGATAAGCTATCTGTAGAATCCAAATTTCTGAATAGAATCGAAAGTGGGTGCCATATTGGTTGAAAAAATTCTAAAAAAATAAATCCAACTATTTGTGTGGACAAGTTTTAATGGGCTGTCCTGTGACATATACTTCATGTTAGTGTTTTCTTTTCCTATATCTTAAAAATAGTGCAATGCGATACTAAGAGTTGTCTTTAACAGTTCTCCATGATAGAATCAATATTAGTGTTTGAGTGCAAATCTAAGTTGAGAAATGATACCATAAGTTAAGACTAAGTCTGACTTAAAAGACAGTTTTATGATGCTGGAGCCTAGGCCCAGTTATTCACAACTGTGTTAAGACTTAATTTTCAGATTTAACTTTAAGCCAAGCCTTTAGTTTTGTACAGTTCAGGGGAAAATATGAACTGAATCAGCAGCTGTTATAATTTGATATTGGACAGCTGCATTGGCTGCTGAGTTTGGCCGCTGAGTTTGGCTAAACTTTTAAGTATAAAATATGACTTAATACGAGTATTAGCTAATACACTGTCAAACAACCCAGGTGCTAAAATGCTGTACTCAAGTCTTGAATCATTTGCTAATGTGACTTTGGCAAGGGTTAATACTGGTTTAGGAAGCTGGAGTCCAGAGGGTATATCACAGCACTTGCCCATATACAGGACCTTACATGTATGTGCCTCTTATTGACTTCAAAAACAGCTAACCCAGCAAGAGCTGGATTTGAGCCTGAGACCTCATTGGTTCAGGAGCAGATCCAATGTTAAAGTAGATATTGTGATTGGACAAGTGGGGATTTGAGCCAGCGACCTCTGGGTTTGAAGTCCACACTTCCACCACTAGACTAAAAGGACATTTCCTGCACCCTGCAGCTAGATAACACTTGCATATCACCTTGTCACAAAATGTATGTATGTAATGGTCCTGTGTTCTGATTTTCCAGAAAACCTTGAATTTGCCGAGAACTCTCCTGAGATTACCCACCCTGAAGTGGGAAAATACTTCCAGGAATACTGCAAAACATATTACAAGCCAAACACGGAGAAAATGATGCAATACCCAGAGGACCTGGAGATTACCCGCAGAAAGACGGCACAGTTTTACCATGTGGAGAACTAATAGATCAGGTTTGGTTAGAAACAGAGCCCGTAAAAGCCTGACATCAGTGAGAATAAAAGATCCCTGGGCAATTATTAGTTAAGACAGCCCAAGATAGGGGTGCATATGTCAAGTGCAATGGCAGTTGCTCTGGTACAGTTGCACTGGAACAGTTGTCACTTCCTATTAACCTGGACAATCACAGATAAAACAAGGAAAGAAGAAATGTGCTCGTCTTTTTTTATAATATCTCTGTTGATAATATTTTTGTATCTAAAAAATTCATCTTGATATCACCTTTGATGTTAAAACTCTTTTGAAGTTTCACTTCTCAAGTGCAAGCTGCGTATTGGTACCCTGCATTTCCATGGCTGTGAGATTGCATTTGTGAGCCTTCGTCTGATGCTAGCACAATTGTGCGATTGTTTAACGCACGTGTTAACGCAGAGCAAATGAAATGGATTGAGGTAGGATTTATTCCTGAGGTAGATTGAGAGAATCATAGAATCCTACAGGTAAACACAGCTGTTGGCGCATGGACCATAGAAACACTGTAGCGATTAATTCAAATGATCGTACGAGCAAACACAAACACAGTCACATGTCAGTGGAAACACAGCTTTAGACCAGTCAATTTCAAGATTATCTTTTACGTGGATTTTGAAAATCATCACTCCACCTCCTGCACTCAAAACATAATGTAAGGGTGTTCAGTCCCATTTGTTCCAAGCAGCAGTAAAAGTGCTTGTGATGAAAATAATACTGACAAATACATCAACCCATGCTGTCTTTCTTCTTATACATCTTTATTAATTGTGTATTTTCTAGAACGTTTTTTGAAAAAAAAAAAAAAGAAAACAAAGCTACCAAACTGGTTCAAATGTATCTGTTTGTCAAAACATTATGATAAGGTTTGCTGGAAATCAGTGTTTTTAGTGCAACATGTATTTGTTGAAACATTGCAATATTTGTTTTGCCGTTTTTTTCTTTTTCTTGAGCACAGTCACTTTCCAGTGAACTTTGTATTGAAGGTGATTTCCTGCCAACTTTATTCCATAAATAACCTCTGGACTAGAATGTCACAGAACACTGATTTAAACAGAAAACCTTCAGAAAAATTTTTTCATTAAGTACTAGCATTTTACTACTGAAATGTTTTCATGATGTTCAGGTCTATTTTCTGTTCAGGTCTGTTTTCTGTGATATTGTTCTATGAGATGCAGACCTGTCCCTTATTACAATGCTGTTGTTAGAAGACATATCTGGCCACCGTGATGCGTATTGTATAAGGGTGTTTTATTGTCAAGCCAAATCTTTATAACGTAATTATGTTTCTGAGCAATACGTTACTGAGTCTAGGAAGTGCAAACAACATGAACAAGGTGCAAAATCTGAATCTGAAATCTGACAGATTAACTTTGTTGGGTAAAATGCTGGCGTCATCGAATACCAAGTAATCTGATTGACTGCATGATGTAGTATGATTGGCAGTAGAAGTCAGTCGGATAATTTTGATCGACGGAAAGCGTAGATCAGTTCATAAAGTCAACCAAATTTTGTTGTCTCCCCTTGATTGTGTTGTTGGGATATGTTCATGATACCAGGTGAACTGGGTCGTCGGCTTATTTGGTTAATGAAAACCTCTCGATGACAGGTTCTTGTAGGATGATATTATAACATCGTTCATGCATTTTTGATATCAGAGTTCTTATTTTTGAGTAAAACTTTCTCACAGATGTATTGTTTGGTAATTTATCTGATATTATTGACCTTAATTCATCATCAGAATGCTTTGTGTTTTTGGATATGTTCAAATGTGCGAGTCTTGCCAGGAGAATTGGGAATTGGGCATGCTGTTTTTTTACTCAGTAAGTTACCTTAGGTTGTGCTGTGATAAGTGGAAATATATGGACCTTCTGACCTTGAGTTGAAGGATCTTCACATCATTGCATTTAAACCAGAACACACATGGCATATGTTAATCTCTTCCTTTAGATGCCTTCAAATCACTGTGCGCTAGCAATACGCAGCCTGTTCAGTGGATGTCCGTTATCTTTGAAGCATTGTTAGCCAATCAGAAATTTGCTACTTCAGGGGCTTCTTCCCTGAATGGAGTAATAGCCAGTCAGAAATTTGCCACTTTATTGACTTTGTGTAAGATGACAGTTGATACATAGGAAGGAGAAATTGTAAGATTTTTCTCTTCAACACAGATATAAGGACGTGCAAATGAAGGCATTTTTTATGAAGCAACTTTCCTCTATTTACATATAGTTAGAAGTTATGGCCACATTGCTGTATTATGACAATAAGTATGTCATCAAAGGTCACCAAGAGGTCACCGAACTAGCTCCTGTATTGTGTGTTAAAATTCTTATTAGTGTGAGGGGTCTGTTGCCATATAGTTAGCGTACTAGTACAGCACAATGATCCAGGAGCGTCTCACCAATTGAGAATTGAGTGTCAATCTGAAGGTTGCAATAAGCATTTATTCGTGTGTTAAATCTACTGCTACGCTCTTAATTTTTTATATCATGTTAATGAAATTCTGTGAAAACCTTTTGAGAACTGTGTGTAATTGTTTCTGTTTTGTTTTTGTTTTTTGGAGATTTTTTTCATTTTTTTTTTATTATTATTATTATTGATTATGATTCTAGTAGCGGTATGCATGGCAAATAGCAGGTCTGCAAGAATTGGTTTAATAGTATCGATAGTTTTAATAATGAGGCACTGTTCTTTTTTTTAAGTTTTGTGTCGGAGAGACTATATTCCAAGTTTTACAGGCTAGGGGTTAAACCAGCCCCAGCCAATCTAGATTGTTGATATTGAACAAAAATTAAAGAAGGATTTTATGCACCTAATTTTTAACCTAAGAATTGTCTAAGCCTAAGTCTCAATTGGGTACAGATTAAGCTGTGAAACTTAATGCAATGTAACTATAGGTTAAACAAATGACACGGAGTACAAATATCGTTGGCATTTCGAAGCCCCCTGATTAGGTACATGTACATTCTATACTGGTCTAGTGTTTTTTGTATTGCTACGTCCTACTGTAAAAGTCCCTTAATTTACCTGACTGATGATCATGTTTGTTCGTCTTAGACATATCACCAGATGACTGAAAAAATCCTTGTATAACAGTAGAAGTAAAGGTTTACTGCTGATTTCTGTGATGACCTAGCTCATTATATACTGTAGCTAAAAAAGAGGGAGGGTTGGAAGCCATATTTAAAACATATCTATTCTGACACAGTCTGATTCTGAGAAAAGAGCTTGAATTTGGGCTGATTAGTTGCCACCTGGCTAAAACAGGTTTAGGTGAAGCTAAATTTTAAATTTTGTGGGTTATTTACTGGGTTATTTACTCTGTGTGAAGCTCTATGTGTTGCTTTTGTTTGTGTGTGTAAATGTGTCATAAAATGGCTAGAAAATTCTCAACTTATTTAGTTTTAGCACCAGGAGTTATACATTTGTGCATGTACTGTAATATATACAATTGTTATGTGTGTGTGTGTGTTTTTTTTTGTTTTTTTTTCTCTTCTTCTTTAAAGGTATTATAACTTAGTATGATTACCAGTTCACAGATTTCCTTAAACTTAAACTTCATAGCAAAGATATGTTCTTTCCCTCGGCATAACGAGGAAGTGATGTGTGGGAGATTTATGTTAAAGAAATGTGGTAGAAGTATACTAGAGTATTAGCTTTAGGAGTGTGATCCATGCACCAGAATTCACACACATGTACAATGATATTTTACTTTCTCTGTTATACTCATTTGTGATACATAATGGATCTGTATTAATATTTATAGGTGTTTGTGATGTTGTGTGATATATATGTGAACCAAAAGCATTGAGCTTGTTTATTCTGTGTGTGCCTTGTTAATAATCTCATTATTTGTTTCACTTTCACTTTCCACAGACTTATATTTATATATATACCTGTATACACATAATTTGATATACTCATTGTTAGAACATAGCCTACTTTACATGTTCAGGTACAAGTGTGTTTGTTTTTGTTCTGTCTTCAGTTTTAGCATTATTTACATAGAAGTAATACCCTAATAATCCCATTAACATCGAGGACACTTTGTGTGGTACAAAACATGGGCGCTGAAGTCAAGTTGGGGGAGAGAGCAGATTGTCCTTGAAGATAAGGATGAAATCTGCAGGCCATCCTAATTTTATTTTGTGTTTTGCTGACAAAAAAAGTATTAAAGCTGAATTATTAAAAGTGTAATGCTAGTACATTGTATCTACAATGGACCAGGTAGATTTTGTCCCTGTCTAATACTAGTAAGTGATAGAGACTTGAGCTACGGTTCCAAAGTTCATGGGTTCAAACCCCAACAGGGTCAGTCTGTCACAATGGTGCACACTATTAGAGTATGACCAGAACATCAGGTTTTAATCCAAATATTATCTCCAGCAAATTAGCTAGTCATCATCGGTTCTGTCACATCAGTATGCATGCTATAATTGCATTTAATTGATTTATGAGAAAAGTTTGGTATTATTTGAATGAATAACGACATATGCTGTATTGTAGATTACATTTAGGCGTAAGCATAATGCGATTCTTGGTTTGACAGTTAGCCCTTTAGAGATCTACTTCTGTTCCAAAGTCTAGTGCTCCATAGTACTCCTGTAGCACAAGAAAAAACAGCCAGTCCAGCGTGGATCTGAGTGAACATTGCCTGAAGAAAGGTACCTCACATGTGTGTGGCGCTTGGAATTGGAGTAGCTCTTTGAGGACCTTTGTACCCATTGTTATTATAGCAGTTATAAAGAGGCAATTTGTCCCACAAACACCCCTTGTGAAACGAAGTCTGTAGAACAGTTCAAAACAATCAAACTGAATTCATTAAAACTAGATAGAGTTTGGAGCAGTGTTATGTGTCCCATTTGTTTTAGATACTGACATTACATGTATTTAACGTTTTCGAGCCACTTATATCGTGCATATACATACTTTCTTGTATCAGTCAATCCTGCAGAGTTTGGATAATGTTTACATTCGGATAGAAGTTCGTGTGTCGTAAGGTTATCAGTGTATAACTGTATGGGGTGTAATGCTGGGTGTCCTTTGTAAATGCTACTGTGTGGCAGCACGACAACCAGGGCCCGTCTAACAAAGCAGTCACAGTGTCTATGCTGCTGCATGTCTCGGCCACAAGTGAGAAAGCTTGTCAGTAAAATGAAAGAAGTGAATGGTTTATTCCTTTCTGGTTTCCTACACCCATACAAACTGATCATTATATGCTTTTAACATTATTTCACTGACATCACCACAACGTCTTAGCTATATCAGGCCAGTTTCATTGTGAACAACTGTCAGTGCTGCCTCACTGGAACATTATGCTGATGACACCGCACTATGTAGTCCAGCCTGAGCCACAGTATACTAAACCTGGACCAACCACTGTCTGATCAGCATATCCAAATATACTGAGTGAACATACAAAGACTGTCCATTTCAAAATCTCACAGTTTGTAGTGCCATCTGGATGTTGTCTAAGGAGAGATTTAAATGATCCAAGATAGGTTTTCCTCCACCCATGACACTACAGGTGTTTGGTAATGACTGTTCAACAAGCTGATCATCAGGTATAGATATTGTGCAATACAACTGGGTTGCAGGGAAAATAAACTGGAAATTCAAGGACAGTATAATAGCATTGTGTATATGAACGTATATATTTTCTTCAGAAAAACCTGTGTTTCTTTAGGTAGTATCACACAGCCAAAGGCAAGTACATACCTAGAATCATGTCAGGAAAGGTGTGAGATCTATCATAGAATCATAAATATAGAACGTAATACAGGCTTTGTTAACACTTGTGGGAATACCTTTCAAATGCTTCCCGTGAATAAAAAGTCTGATTCAAACCAGCTGAGCAGTAAGTCTCTCGGGCATTACAGCTGTAGTTTCAAAACTTTTCACCGTCTAATATTTGTGACACGCAGCACAATTAAATTTTAGTTTCAATGGAAGAAGCCATAGTTGTGATTGGATGTGGGACAATGATGATGGTTTTTAAATACTATACATTGAAAACATACAGTGTCAATTAATCACAACCTTTAAAAGCTCTGAATATTCATGCTTTTGCGCATGCCCATGCATTCCACTTCATCCACAAACAGTGTGTTGGATTTGATACGGATGTCCTCCTCCAGATCCAGCTGGTTTCTGACCAGACCTTTGAGCGACACCTCTGCACTGTCGAGGCTCGCCTGCAGGTGAGCAATGGACTCCTCTATCTCACCCACCTCCTGGATCAGGCGGTACTGTACGGGGTCGCGACATAGCTCCACATTGGGGCGCGTTGTCCTTGTACCAAGACGAGTGTGAGCCAACTTCAGTGGTGCCTCTTTGTCGGCAATTTCCTTCTGCAGACGCGCAATGTTGACTTCCATGTCCTTGATCTGAGCCAAAATCTAATGAAATAATAAAATGAAAAAAATTCAGAAGTGTTCTTCTTTTGAAAGTTTAAAACTAAGGCGTAAGCCACAATCTTTGAATGCTGCAACATCTTTACCAAAGACACAATATTCTTCTTCAACATTTCCGTACTATACAAACAGCAGTCATTATTGCCATTATTGATAATATTAATAATTCTGGCATAATGCCACACTCAAAAATATTTCATCTATACAAAGTTAAAGGCAGTCAGGATTTTTGGGTGGATGAAACCATAAGGTAAAACTGTTAAGAAAACAACCACACTTCGTCAGGTTTGTAAGAAACCTTCTGACTTAAAGTCAAAACCTAACTAGAAGGAGCTGGGTTTGAGCATGCTCAGTAGATCATTAGTAAAGATCTATCAAGTTACTGGTATATAAATATCATACCATAGTTCAAACGTGAATGAACGATTTATGGTTTAATGTAATATTGCAGCTATACAGCCCTTTTAAACACATCCGTCTCAAACCACAGTGTAGAACACATACCTTGTTGAGGTGGTCTTCCAATTTGCCTTTGGTGTCTTTGGTTTCTTTGATCCTCTTGTCAAAGGCCAGATTAACCTCGTTCATCTGTTTGGTCATGTCATTGGCCGTGGACTGTAAGACTCCGTCCACAAGTGACCTCAGCTCTACTGAGGCCTGTCGTTCTCGCTCAGCATTCTCAATGTTTTCGTTTGAAAAATCTTGCCAGTCTTCAGGTGACACAGAACTGGAAAAGCAAACCACCAGTTATTCTTGTTCTGTATAACCCAGTATGGTTTTTTTTTCAGCCGGACATTCGCCAAATGGCTAGCAATTAGAGACACACTTCATAAGGTACTTAAAATTATAGAAAATCACACTATAATTCTTTACATTCTTTGCACAGAACTAAGTACTGAAGAAATTCACAAACAGAATGAACTGCATAATTTTGAAAAGAAGGATTCACTTGTACCACAATGGGTTTATGAGTGGACATGTACCACTATGGGTTTGTGAGTGGACGTGTACCACAATGGGTTTGTGAGTGGATGCGTACCACAATGGGTTTATGAGTGGACATTTACCACAATGGGTTTATGAGTGGACATTTACCACAATGGGTTTATGAGTGGATGTGTACCACAATGGGTTTATGAGTGGACATTTACCACAATGGGTTTATGAGTGGACATTTACCACAATGGGTTTATGAGTGGACGTAAGTGAATTAATGCCTGGAGAAAACCACTACCCATTGACATATACCTGACAAACCTGCTGCCTTAAAGCCACAACCACATAACAAACAACTTTCAAGCTTTCAACCTAATTTGCCACAGGCGATAAACTCTGCATATGTAATCTGCACTTTCTGTTGTACATAACACTATGTTTTTTTCACCCTGACAAAATCTTAAGCTACGTACTTGTTCTCAATTTTGGCGACTCCTTCTTGCAACATTAGTCCTGCGGAGTTGTTCTTAAGGTTTTCGCAGTACTCATCAATGCTCTGAGCTGCAAACTTGTCCTTGAGATCCTTTTCGAGCAGATATTTGGCCTTCCTGTTAAGTCTGATCTGTTCATTGGCCTGCTCTAGTGTTCTCTGGAGAAGGGCCATAACTCCCTCGATTGTCTCCACCTCCTTGATAAGCTCCTTCTGCACATCATCATGGACCAAATCAATACCAAGCCTCTTTTCCCTGGTAAAAGGGGACAGAGAGAGATAAATCAATAACAGTTTCTGACTAAATCTTTCTATTTCACTATCGGCAAGAAACTTACTCTTACTGCTCACTTACATTGTGAATGATTTAGAAAATCCTTTTGCTAAAAATAGATTTTTTGATTTTGTTTTTTTACATGTATTTTATCTAATATCTCTGCCCAATTCAGGCATGAACAGAAAAGGGTGTTATCTCTGTTTCGTGAGGCCTCTCTTGCTTGGTGCTCTTCCTGTGTGTTGCCTTTGTCTATATGTCTTATAGTAGTTTTGATGTGTACAGAGTTTAGGCAAAATTTTAACACCAGTTAAGAAATACTGTATTTCACTGAAAGTTCGGTATGCAAAAATGCACTTTCCAAGTATATACAGGGCTTAACATGATACTTTTGAAGTCAACATTTAAAGTTTTTCTGTTCAGAAATTAATCAAAGTTCACAAAACTTTTTAAGTATCCCAATGAAATGGATGAATTGATCAGAAGCAAGCAAAATCTCTAGAATAGAGCTAAACTCTAGGTGAATACACTAACCACAAAATAATAACATCACTATCAGGGTTGCATGAAATGTAGACCTATACATGTACAGTTTATTTATTTATTTATTTGTTTATTTATTTATTTATTTATTTAATTGGTGTTTTACCCCGTATTCAAAAATATTTCACTTATACAAAATCGGCCAGAATGGAAGGAAACTGGCCAAAGCCCATGGGAAACCCACAACCAACTACATGCCCATTGCTGGCATGTACAACTGTAGGGGAAGCCAGCATGAGCTGAGCTTGAACTTAGTGAACGCACTAGAATGCTAACCACTATGTCACAGAGGCCCCAGCTGCACAGTTTAAATGCAAATAATCTGGTACTATTATCTGCTTTCAAATGCGTTGAAATTAGTCAAGTTGCACAGTTTAAATGCAAATAATCGAGAACCATTATCTGCTTTTAAGCGTGTTGAAATTAATCACAGTTAATTTCCTGCTATGATTCTTTGTACTGACCTGCTGGCTAGGCATTGCTTAGCTATGTGCAGAGGCTCTGAACAGGATTCTATGGCTTTCTCAATGCGAGTTTTAAATGCTAATAAACTCTCAATTTCCTTTTTGATGCCATCAAGTTTGTCATCAAGTTCTTTCTTCCAGTAGCGAATGTCATCAAGTCTTTGTTCTGAGAAAAAAAAGAAATGAGAAAATCCAAACAAAGCCCACAGATTCAGCATGTTTAAATTTACAGCTATAGTCTAACATAAAACTGATGCCTTGTCTCATTCCTTTGGTGACAAATATGTACATACCTAAGAGCTGTTCTTTGTGATGTGATGGAAATGATAGTTTCATCACTAAACATCTACACAAGAAAAGAAGGATTTTCCTGTTTATTATTATATATGGGTGCTTAAGACATCATGATTTCTTTATCTTCTGTTCTGGCAAAGTGTAATCACTGTAAGGAATAGCCAGTACATATAACAGCTATTACCCTGAGAAAACATTTTATTTCAATAACACTAAAATTCTGACCTCCTTAATTATCAAAAAATATGACTGAGCAAGAAGTGATATTGATGAAACTTACGTAGTTTCTTTTTGACATCTCTCTGTGTTTTCTCTGTGCGTTTCTTGCGCTCATCAGATAGCCTGTCAGACTCTGCAATAAGGCGCTCTGCGGCAGCTCTCTCCACCTCAGCATTAGCATACTTGGTCAGGTTAGACGTCGTCCACTCGGGGTGGGTGAATCTTTGGGGAGCTTGAACTAACTTGGCCATATCTGTCAACCAGGATGCTACTGAAAGGAATGAAAACATGTAGGAAATTTAAAGCATGTTATGTCTTTTATTTAAAAAGAAGAAAAAAAGACTGTCTCTCCTGTCCAGCTGAAATTTTTACTTCATATACTATATATTTCATCAGGAGGTATTCTAAAAGAAGGTAATACATGTATGGTACAAAATAAGTTTCAAGTAATCACTTATCTGGTACATGGGCATATTAGAATCAAAGGTGTGTGGTGTGGAAAGTGGGGGGGGGGGGGGGGGGTAGAGTAATACATTATTACATTATTATTATTGGTAACTGTCACAAAGTCTGAGATTATTGGTGTAAAATATAGCCAAAATAATGAAAAATGAAAATTGTTCCACTGGCCGTACCAATATACCAAAAGCCTTTGACGAGAAAAAAGGGAATCAAGTGCCAAAGGCCTTACATAATGTAGGCGTATAGCCTACCTGCCATTTGTTTTTGAATAGCTATAAGAATCAGTCTCAAATTCAAATCATACAATAATTACGCTCACCAATAAAATGGTACGGAGCTTTCGAGGTTAAATTGGTGTGTCGGCAAGTCCCTGTTTCATCACTGGGATCAGTCAAAATAGGACGTCATAACAAGTTGGAGTCCGTTTAAATGTATTATTGCTGAAACAAAGTCACCTACCTGTTCGTCACTTAGTTTTCTCTGCCTTAATGAAGCAATCTGTAGATCTGTTCCCTGTTTTATTGTCGACTGCTCCCGTGCAAGTTTCTTTTCGCGTCTTCTTGCCCGCACGGCTCCCTAGCAACGTAGGTTGCTACAACAGTTGATCCCGGTCATGCGCATTACTGTCAATCTTTCCGCTATCTCTCGGTCATTTTCGTGTGACCTCGTTTTCCGCCGGCAAAGTTGTCCGGAAATAAACGAGGTCGTCGCGTGAGTTTTGCCGCTGTAAATCTATGTGGCGCTGTGGTTGGTGGGCGGGCTGTATCAGTCGATGATCGAACCACGTTGAACGTCGGTTCACTAAAACTGTGTCTGGATTCTCCGAAGTCTACCTCGTCAGTGAAAAGACAATCTGACGAATGCATTTCTGATAGTGGACAGTGCACAGAAAGACGAACTGCACCTAGGAAAGCCAACAAATCAAGGCTGATAAAATGAGTGACAGGAAAGAGTTCCGAAGTCCGTTCTTTCGGCCCACAGCAAATCAAATGGCAGCAGTGACAAGCGAGAAGACGTCCACGTTTTCTTTTCTACCGTCTCAAAAGACTCTCAAAGGAATCTTAGCCGGTAAGTGTTTCAGATTGTTTTGGATTTGTTTGTGTCGACACCTGTCGTAGTGAAGGAATGGCAGGGCGTTTAGTTAGCTGCTTGCGGATGTATAAGCCTATCCCGGGTATACGGGTCAACGAGTCTGCAGTCATTTGGGGTTAGACATGCTGTAACCTTACGTTATGGACTTGTTATTGACATGTCAAGAAACTTAACTTTATGATGTTGGTTTCATAATAGGGTCGATATTGGATTTTGAATAGGGCAGATCCGCTGGACAGATATTTTAGTATTTGTGAAATGCTTCATAAGAACTTCAACATCTGAAGTTTTGATGAATGAAGCTATACACTGAATTTAAAAAAGACCCCCAATGAACCAGTGGTATTGTATAGAATGACAAATACCCGATACTCTTGGTATAAATCCTGCACATCCCTCAGAGTATTATTCAGCTCAGGATTTATAGGCTAATAATAAATAATAATGCATTGGACTAAAACAAAAACAGAATCTCAGGCTGTATATCCTGGCTGTTTCATTAATAACACATATGAAGTCAGATGATAGGTGAGTGGTGGACACATCAGTGAGACATCAGTAAGAAATTTGTAACTTGAAACCTTATCACATTAACAACTAGCATGTATTGACTTTCATACAATGGATATACCCCCTTACTTCTTACTGCATGTGGCAGTCACGAAACCTGTTAATAGCTATCATGAAAATAAAATGTGAAAAAATTATGATAAATACTGATAGTCTATTATACAGCCTACATCTTAAGATGGAGCAACCTTTATTTATTCGTTTGACAAGACCCCAAACAATCTGTTACTGTTCCCATGATCTACCCAAATAATCTAACATTCATATGGCCCACCCCTAACAATCACCATTCATGTGGCCCACCCTAACATTCACCATTCATATGGCCCACCCTAACATTCACCATTCATATGGCCCACCCTAACATTCATCATTCATATGGCCCACCCTAACATTCACCATTCATATGGCCCACCCTAACATTTTCCCTCCCAAACAGTGACCATTCATGTGGCTCACCCTAACATTCACCATTCATATGGCTCACCCTAACATTCACCATTCATATGGCTCACCCTAACATTCGCTGCTTACCCAAACATTCAACGTTTATGTGACCACCCTAATATTCACCATTTATATGACCCATCCAAACAGGCTACCATTCCCATGGCCCACCCAAACATTCGCCATTCATATGGCCCACCCTAACATTCACCATTCATATGGCTCACCCTAACATTCACCATTCATATTTCCCACCCAAACAGTGACCATTCATGTGGCCCACCCTAACATTCACCATTCATATGGCTCACCCTAACATTCACCATTCATATTTCCCACCCAAACAGTGACCATTCATGTGGCCCACCCTAACATTCACCATTCATGTGGCTCACCCTAACATTCATCATTCATATTTCCCACCCAAACATTCACCATTCATGTGGCCCACCCAAACATTCGCCTCTCATATGGCTCACCCTAACATTCACCATTTATATGGTTTACCCGTACAGACTGCAATTCCCATGGCCCATTCAGACAGACTACCATTCCCACGGCCAACCCAAGTATTCACCATTCATATGGCTCAACCCAACATTCACCATTCATATGGCACACCCAAATAGGCTGCCATTCCCATGGTGCACCCAAATATTCACCATTCATATGGCTCACCCAAACATTCACCTTTCATATGGCTCACCCTAACATTCACCATTTGTATGGTTTACCCGTACAGACTGCAATTCCCATGGCCCATTCAGACAGACTACCATTCCCACGGCCAACCCAAATATTCACCATTCATATGGCTCACCCTAACAATCACCATTCCTGTGGCCCTCCCAAACATTCACCATTCATATGGCACACCCAAACAGGCTGCCATACCCAAAGCGAACCCAAACATTCACCATTCATATGGCTCAACCTAACATTCACCATTCATATGGCTCACCCTAACATTAACCATTCATATGGCACACCCAAATAGGCTGCCATTCCAGTGGCCCTCCCAAACATTCACTATTCATATGGCTTATCCATACAGACTGCCATTCCCATGGCCAATTCAAATAGACTACCATTCCCATGGCTCACGCGAATATTCACCATTCATATTGTCCACCCAATCATTCACCATTCATATGGCACGTCCTCCTAATTCACCAGTCTTCTGGCCTGCCTTCCTAATTCAGTTCCATGGCCCACTCCTAATTCAGTTTACCAGTCAGATGACCCACTCCTGATTCACCACTCTCATAGACCACCCTCTGAATTCACCAGCCAGATGGCTTGACTATCTAATTCAACAATCTCCTAATTAACCAGTCTCATGGCCTACCCGTCTCTTTCATTTGTCAAATGGCCCACCCACTTAATTCCCCAGCCTCGTGGCCCACCCACTTAATTCCCCAGTCTCCTGGCCTAACCACTTAATTCTCCAGTCTCCTTGCCCACCCACTTAATTCCCCAGTCTCCTGGCCTAACCACTTAATTCTCCAGTCTCGTGGCCCTTCCTCTTAATTCCCCAGACTCGTGGCCCACCCTCTTAATTCCTCAGTCTCATGGCCCACCCACTTAATTCCTCAGTCTCGTGGCCCACTAAATTCACTATTACCATGAATCTTAAATCACCAGTTTAATGGTCAGCTCCTAGTTTATTGTTCAAGTGACCCATCCACCTAATTCACTGGTCAAATGACCTGTCCACCAGTCACATGGTCCATGCACATGTAAACTGATTGGCAGTAAAATACCACCTACTGCTTCCATGTTCCCATGTTGTTATAACTGACAATACCAATGGTTCCAATGCAGGTCCTCGAGGAGTGTTTGACACAGTGTTTACTACACACTGGGTATTTTGTTGTTCTCCGAGCTGTCATGGATGTAGGCATGTAACCTATAAACATACATTATGTAGGCAAATCTTTCGTCAGTGATTGTTTACACAGAAATAGAACAGTGTGCAGGAGACATGCTTCATTACATATCACACAGCTATTATTGGAAACGCTTCAGTAGAACAGAAAGATCATCCAAACAAATGTTACAAAAGCCACTCTCCTGCTCAAGATTTACTCATGTTCAAGTTTATAATAGTCATAACATGACTATATAATGACATGACTATAGTCATAACATGACTATTATATAAAGTATAGATATAATATACATGTTATAATATAGTTATAATATACATGTTTTCATAATTGCTTACACAACGTTCTCTTAGTTAAAGGCTACATGGAACGCTTGTGTTTTTATTTCTTAATACTTCTCAATATATGATGTGGCCTAACATATAAAACTACACATTGTTTATCAGCTTTCTTTTTGAGGCATAAAAATATATCTAAAGAACAGTTTTTGCAAGTCCACAGCGGTCAGTTCGGAAATCAAGTAGGAAGCTGTGGTGACGTCAATAGTGATAGCTGTTAAAACAAGTTTGTAATATGGACAGCCTAAATAGGGTTCCCAGTATAGTGTAGTGTTCATCGATGACTTTATTTCCGAATATTTCCAACCTGTGGTGGAAAATATGCATAATATAGTGGTGCTATTAAAAAATATAAAATATGCCTCAAAAATGACCATTTTTTTTACACTTACTTGTCTTTTCTTTAAAACCACACTCATTTTACAGTACCTTTTTATGTATCCTTTAATGTATGGATGAGACCCTCACTGATGAAGGGGTTTACTGTGAATGCCTCCATTAGGATCACAAAATGTTTGCCAGTGAGGTTTCACTATTGAATTCAGGCTCTGCTTATTTGACTCGGGCACTGTTTCAGGAACTAACAGGCAAAATGTTGTTGTCTGCAAACAAAAATGTGTTAGTGAAGTATTCTGTAAAACATCATTAAATGGGAAAAAAATAAGATTTAAATAGTTATGAACATAAAAGTTAGTCAGTAATGTGATGGTTTGATGCCAACCTGGGATTAAAAGTGGTCAATAATGATTTTCGTATTGATTTATATATAATGATTCTTTTCATTACTTACAGTACATTTGGTATTCACTTCAGTTAAAAGTCAGATAAACTGCTGCCAAAAATGCTGTAAATAAACAAATAAATGTTATATGAAACAACAAGTGAAAAATTAATCTATTGAACATGTTAACAAGGAAGATGTTTGTAAGAAAAAACGTTTGTAAGTCAGTGAAGGGAGGCTATTATACATGGAAGAGTTTACCCTAATCCCTCAACTTTTTCGCATAAGAATGAACAACTTTGAGTGCAGTTTATGCTCCTTTGTAATTTGATTTTGGGGACAAAACAACATTAGTTGGATTGGTCAGATTCAGAGCTTCACAAAAAGAATAAATTTATCAGTCAACAAAGATACCTTCAGAATATGCTTGAATAATCACCTTGCAAACATGGTTATAGACTTACAGTATACTGTTTTTTGAACTTACATTGTAATAACATGTGGGTGGAAGTTGATATTGCATGTATGAACAGATGTGACATGCACTTCTGTCACATACCTGCTACTGTTTGCATTGCACAGGTGTTTTGCACATGGGAAACTGGTCCTTTATCAATTAACTGAATTGCCACATGTAGGCAGTTGGAAAAAATGTTGTTTTGATTTGGCTTCACCAACATGTAACACCTGGCTGTGGAGTAGATGTTGCACTGATTGTACATGGAAGCTCTAGAGACCTGGGATGGCTGTGTAAATATCAGTCTCCCTCAAAACAGAAGTACCTGGATATGTCTAAAGGTCATGACCTTCAAGGTCACAGGTGCAGGTTAAATAAGGTCAACTTGATCTGGGCTGGAAGTTGTAGACCTAGCACACTTAGTCCACATGAGTGAAGTTTTCCACAAAGTAATGAAGATTGTTTTTTTAGTTTTATTACAGATTCAAATGTGTGGCAGAACAGATGTTTGTTTCTGAATTTTTTAGCAGGCAAGATGTGTGTTTCAGTCTTAAGCTGAGACTATTAATAAACAAGAGTTCTGTTTCCTAGCTAAATGACCTAAAATTTTGCACTCGAAAGTGCATTTTTAGAGGCGAATAACTGTATCAAAATACTATTTCTGATGCTGAAACCTACAATTTTCTAGTAGAATGTCATCCCATGTTCCAAGCATACCTCAAAAGACCTTTCTAAAGTCAGAAGAACTCCCAGTCAGAAAAAAAGGGTAGTTTAGTCATGGATGAGATTTATGGTCATTTAAAGTATTCTCGGGGCCTTCCAACAATAAATAAACAACTATTAATAAACAAAATTTCTGTTTTCCCGCTATTCTGGGACCTGACAGAAGTAAGTGGTTGGCCTTAATTGGTGTTGAAGTTATCTTATATGAAGTTTTGTAGAGATTATTTGTCTTGTACCAGGATGAAACACATTCACTAAACTTCCTGTCCTACAAGTGTACTGGGAAATAATTTTTACAATTAGTGTGTTTGTGACGTGCCTACCAGGCAGGGGATTTGAACCAGCGATCTCTGGGTTTAGAGTCCATGCTTCTACCACTAAGCTAAAGGCAATTTTCTCCAGCCTGGAGGTAGATAGCACCTGTCACATTCACCCAAGTTTTCTTAGTCACATTCTCTTAGCTACACAGGAAGGGAGAGACAAATACACACAGAGTCCACCAAAGCATCACAGCCTTTTGCATAAGCCACCTCAGCAACCCGGCTCGCAGTGCCAAGGGTGACAAGGCCTACCAGCTAGGGATTTGAACCAGCGATCTCTCGGTTTGGAGTCAATGTTTCTTCTGCCCCGGAGATAGATAGCGCATATATATCACCCTGTTACATTTTTAAAACACAAGCAAATTAATCAGACACCAAATCAAGATTTCCCAAACAGACTTTTATCTCAGACATCAACTGTTAACAACCTTCATATTGATCAGCACTACCCAAATTATTATAAAAACAATTTTACACTGGTGGGCTGTCATGCTTGGAACAGTTTAGAATGTGGAATCAAAACAGCACCACCACTTTCTGCTTTAAGGTCATGATATGTGAAAAATTATTTCAACCAGTAAATTGCAACACGTCCTGCATTTATTGAAGAATTCAGCTGATACACAGTGTATGTAGTGATGTATTTAATACTGACTATTTTTATGTTTTAAAAAATTGTATATTCTGAACATTTCTTCTTATTCACATATTGTTAGAGAGGCCTTGTGGGAAAAATTTTTGACAGAGTTACCCCTCTTTAACTAAACATTTCATTCATTCACTCATTCATTTCTTAGGTGAATATCATATTCATAATTCCAAAGTTCCAAATAAGTACTGTGTTCTTTCTCAACCATGATACAAGACAAAGACTTCAACAAGACAAATGGGCACCCACTGGTTAAACTACTAACAAGATGGTAACAATGTTGAATCTTTTCAAAAGGTAGAAAAAGGGGCACCAGTATTATGATTTACACAAGTAGCTGTAAATCTAATCCTAAGGTAAATAAGAAAGATGTTTATTGATTAATACAAAAGACTATTACCTACATGTGCTTACTTGTATGTCGTTAAATATGTGCATATAGTATTGTCATATACACAGTATGTCTCCAAAGTTGACAAGCGACCATATACAGGCTTGATATATATTGATAGATTTATATGTATATTGCTGCCCTCCTAAACATAATTGTATTATATTAACACCTGGATAAATAGAATTCTGATTCAACAGGTAACCCGACTTAACTGATAACTGGTGAAATTGAAAGATAGCACTTCAGATGTAATGGTACCAGATTCAACAGGTAACTGATAACTGGTGAAATTGAAAGATAGCTCTTCAGATGTAATGGTACCAGTTCAGTAAATCCTCTAATTATGGAAATCGGACGAAGTACAGGTAGTTAGTCACGAAGGTTTTGTGAGATCACATTTGTGAATGGCTACCTTTGTCGATACCCTCTTCCACTGTTTTGCATCTGTTGTCGTAGGAACAGCCTTTCTGCATCCATCTAGAACATCGAAATTCATTTTTTCCTGATAATGTTGGGTGCAAGGTTCTAAAAACCACAAAGTATTGAATAACCTTCTAAAACTCACCAAGTGTTGAATTAAATCGGTCTGAAATTGAGTTTTGTCTTTACATGTGGATCTCAGAACCAAATATAGGCCTCTAAAGGGATGTGCAAAAACCTGTGATATTATAATTAATACATCTCATTAAATTAAATGTGATCAAATCTGATAATAGGGGTCTGTTATGTGAAATTGTGATGCAGCACACCATGTGTAAGGTTAATCTTCTAAATCTGGGAATTTGACGTGTTAGTTGGCTTAAGTTTTGCCTTTATCTCTTGTTCTGTCATTTTGTATGCCTGTCTGCATTACGTGGACCTAACTGGCTAAGGCATTAATGTTGAATCGTACCCAGTTTTTACTGTATTCATCCCATCTTTAAAGCTACAGCCAACAGTTGTGTAATTATAGATGAATATAAGATACTCATAATAGGATTTTTGTTGATTGTTGTTGATTGTTACAGTTTGCTAAATTCTCTCTAATATGTAATGTATAAACATGCCCGTTGCCTGCTCTGTGGATCTTGCATTATTCTCGAGTTAATAAAATGCTGATGTAGTATATTATTGGTCATTAGATGTAATCGGTAGATTACCATTACCATTTTAGCTATGAAAATCGGTTTATCATGGCTGCCCTGTTTTCTTCCATCCATAATCCTGATGGCGGGGCCTCCGTGGCTCAGTCGGTAAGCATGCTAGCGTAGCGTAGCGTAATGACCCAGGAGCCTCTCACCAATGCGGTTGCTGTGAGTTCAAGTCCAGCTCATGCTGGCTTCCTCTCTGGCCGTAAGTGGGAAGGTTTGTCAGCAACCTGCGGATGGTCGTGGGTTTCCCCCGGGCTGTGCCCGGTTTCCACTCACCATAATGCTGGTCGCCGTCGTATAAGTGAAATATTCTTGAGTACTGCGTAAAACACCAATCAAATAAATAAATAAATAAATAAATAATCCTGATGGCCATTGCAAGAGTGAAGCATTCTTGAGCACAGTGCTATAACACTAATCAAGTAGTTAATTAAATTAAAAAATAGGCTGTTAATTTGGATATATTAGAATCATTTTAATACACAGAAAGGCATTGCTGAATTCTGCCGTAAAATTCTTGTGAGCATAGTATTAAACTGTAGTGTTAATAGTTACATTGTACCATCCACAGTGATGCAGAGCTAAGGCTTAATTGCCCCAATATCCGAAGGTTGATTGAAACAAAAGTGTCATGCTCATGAAGACGAGAGCAATCACATCTTCTTAATCAACTGCCAGTATGACTTCCTGTGAGCCACAAAGCCCATGTTAGTACACGCACAGAGATTTCCGGGGTGTTTAGATGTACTGTTATCGATTACCAGCTGCCAGTTTGCCATTCCCCCCCAAATTATTGATTTTCAATTTCTCCAGGCTGGCTTAAGATTTCCTCTAGGCGGGCAAATATCGAAAGGTTTTGTACTTCTCAATCAACCATGTTTCTATTCAGCAGTGAATAAATAGCCATCTCATCTGTGATGTTGACTTCTGTTTAAGTTTCACACATAGACTATTCTTGTTATGCAGAAAGTGGGGAATATGAACGACCATTTTGGTAAAATTGTGCGCTCAATATGTAGATGGTTTAATGTGTACTCATGGTGCTTGCGGATCAGACAGCACCACTGTGCTATGAGCATAAATTAATGCAAACCTTTAAGTGCATGTACTTAACAATGTTTCAGTCATAGTCGTCAGGCGTGTGTACATATATTGTGTCTTCTTGTGGCAGGGCGAGTCCATGCCACCAAAGCACTGCCGCCTCTGAAGTAACATGTCGAGGACACCAGACATGACACCCCACCCAGTCACATTATACTGACACTGGGCCAACCAGTCCTGTTTTCTTGCTCTAACCTCTCACTGCTGTGCGCCTAGCGTCTCAACAGCTGGTACCAGTTTTAAAGCCTTTGGTATGACCCGATTGGGGTTTATCCTTGGGGTCTCATGACATCTATGTGATAAAATGACTCAAGATGTCACCAAAGAATTGCATTTTGAGAGGTAAATAAAATATCATAAGATACTACTTTTGGTGTTTAAAGATACATTTATCTGGTATGAAATCATTCTACTTTCCAAGCATACTTGAAAACACTTTTCTGTGATCAATTGAACTTTCAGAATCAAGCAGCTTAATCATGGATGAAATCTTTGGTCATTTTATACCATAGTTTTCTGACACATCACTGGCCGATTTAGCTAATTATATGTTATTCTCACTGCTGAGAGTGGGCTCCAGACCAGTGGGGTTGCAAGTTCAAATCCATGGCCTGCATGGGGTTTTGAGTTTGAAAATTGTTAAGCTACCTGGTGATGGCCAGTCAGCTCATAATTGCATAGGTAAGTCCAGACTTAGTTTAGCCTATTCTCCTGTTAAATTACAAATTACAAATTAAAATGCATGTAATCCAACTTTAACCTTTTGATTCTGGTAACAATTCATGTTTGATAGTTTTGGCGACATCATGGCTGCACAGAAAATGTATTTTTTCCATCCCAGTTAGAGAAAAAATAGCACCAGGTGAACATGTGAAAAGGTCAAACAAATAGGTCATGTGTCATTTTGGATTAGAAATTACCTTAGAAATCATTGTTGAACATATTACCCGAGGGCATGAAATAAAATTAGGTGGAGATAATAAGACTTTGCATTGTATTTTAATGTAAAACGTGATATGAAGAAAATCAATCCCAGGTATAGATTGTATTTTGTCAGATGCCACAGGCAGTATTTTCATCCCTCTGTATTAAGACAGATTTTCCTGTGTGGCAGCACCAATGCATCTCACCCCATCAACTGAGTGACCTGGTGAATAAAGCGAATGAAAGATAACCTGTGGCTAACCTATGATTTCATTAGTTGCTAGGGCTATTTGTTCTCCTGCTGTCTAATTAATTCAGCCAGTTCACCAGTTGTTTTCTTTTGCGCCTGAAGAATTTAAGGAACTTAAGGCCGGGTAATGATCGAACTGGATAATTAAGTTGTTGCCATGGCAATGGCTTCTGGGCTAGGAGTAATTTGGGTACAGTGTTCGTTCTATGTCTGGAGCCTCTCTATTCATTGCAAGGTTTTGTCTTCATACTGAATTGTTTCTGTGTATTGTTTGAGATGTTTAATTTATCTGATTGGGATTTTGCGCTGTTTCACATGTTTGAAGCCCACAGAAAATGACGCACTGAACATCTGATTCATTAATACCCTGCAGCCAGAGCTGGTATACTGTATTATGGGGGAAATGTGTTAAATATGCAACTACATATAAATTTGTAACTACAGTATTGATCAAAGAATTGATAAGTAGTATTAAGTGCAGAGAAAAGACTAATGTGAAGTATATGTCAGATGAAAGATCAGCAAAGAATGTCCACAAAAATATTTGGATTTTTTTATTTTTATTACAATTTTTAAATGGATTGGAAACTTTGGTTTCTATGGTAGCCTTTTCTGACCATATTGGAAACAGTAACATCACATAAGGTTTTTGGCAATTAACACAGAGACTGTTAGATTTCTTCATTCTGAATGCATACACATATAGATTTATGAATGTAATCACGGAACAGACCTTGAAACAAACTATTTCAGGCAAAAAATATGGACTTTTCATCACTGATACCTTCTGGACTCTACAGACCACCAAAGAATCTGATGCTTTAAAACCAGTTTTCTGGGTTTTTTTTTTCCATAACAGTTGCTCATTAATGTTGGCTTTTCATTTGAAATTTGGCATCAGTTGTTTGTAAAATTTGTGTTATGGTAAAAAGAACATTAATATCAACCAAGATAATTACACATGAGTATATTTAGGAGAATATTGTGAAAATGCCAGGTTGAAGACTTTACAGACAATACAATCTGAGGCCTAGCTGTTATTTATAAACCAAAGATTAACAGGTCATTTAATTTTTCTATTCAGATAGCATTTTCAGATTTAATTGTAGTAGGTCTTACTCACTTTGTTGTTCACGAGGCATTACCAGGGGCCTGAGAGTGAAGAACTCGTTCTCGCTGTGTTGTTCACGAGGCTTTACCAGGGGCCTGTGAGTTAACAAGTCGTTCTCCCTGTGTTGTTCAGGTGGCATTACCAGGGGCTTGAGAGTTTACAAGTCATTCTGGCTGTGTTGTTCAGGTGGCATTACCAGGGGCTTGAGAGTTAACAAGTATCTTTACCAGGGGCCTGAGAGTTAACAAGTCGTTCTTCCTGTCTTGTTCACGAGGCCTTACCAGGTGCCTGAGAGTTAACAAGTCTTTCTCACTGTGTTGTTCAGGTGGCATTACTGATGGTCTGGAGAGTTAAAAGTGGAGAAAAATTACATAAAGCTCAGATAAAACAGTGCATAAAGTTACATGTATTTGTAAATGTGGTCTTCACATTTTTCGAAGAGGAAAAGACATTTGAAAATGATTTTTGTTTGTGTGGTATTTGGGCACTAAAATTTGACCTTTTCAGCTAACGTGTTCATCATGGATTTTTGATCATATTTATAGTTTAATATATTCATAAATACTATAGTAATTCAGGTTAAATGCATGTGTTTCAAAATAAACAAATAAATAAATTCAAATAAATTTAATCGATATAACATCACATCCTTATTTAAAACATGATCTTGCTAAGACAATATATACCAAGAGATGGTCCCAATACCCACCATACAAAACTTTTTTGCAATACCCAATTCTCCTAAAAGAAAAAATGGAATAAAAATATTAAAGACCATATTTGGAAATAAGTTTTCAAGCTGTTTCATCTGATTTAGGCATCATTTTTTTATATTCTCATTTAACAAGTTTTACTCTTTCTGTTGTTCAGATGGCATTACGAGTGGTCTTATGAATTAACAAGTTGTTCTCGATCCATTGTTCAGATGGCATTACAGATGATCAGACATTTCAGTTCCATTATCTTTCTATTGTTCCGGTGACGTTATAGGTGGTCTTTAAAGTTCACAAGTCTTGTTCTTTCTGTTGTTCAGGTGGCTTTAATGATGGTCAGCAGATTTTAGAAAGTTTTTCGCTTTCTGTTGTTCAGGTGGCTTTACTGGTGGTGTGAAGATTTTAACAAGTCTCTTTTTTTGTTGTTAAGGTGGCATTACCAGTGGTCTGGAGATTTTAACAAGTCTCTTTCTTTTTGTTGTTCAGGTGGCATTACGAGTGGTCTGGAGATTTTAACAAGTCTCTTTCTTTTTGTTGTTCATGTGGCATTATCAGTGGTCTGGAGATTTTAACAAGTCTCTTTCCTTTTGTTGTTCACATGGCATTACCAGTGGTCTGGAGATTTTAACAAGTCTCTTTCTTTTTGTTGTTCATGTGGCATTATCAGTGGTCTGGAGATTTTAACAAGTCTCTTTCCTTTTGTTGTTCACATGGCATTACCAGTGGTCTGGAGATTTTAACAAGTCTCTTTCTTTTTGTTGTTCATGTGGCATTACCAGTGGTCTGGAGATTTAAACAGGTCTCTTTTTTTTGTTGTTCAGGTGGCACTACCAGTGGTCTGGAGATTTTAACAAGTCTCTTTTTTTTTTTGTTCAGGTGGCACTACCAGTGGTCTGGAGATTTTAACAAGTCTCTTTCTTTTTGTGGTTCAGGTGGCATTACCAGTGGTCTGGAGATTTTAACAAGTCTCTTTTTTTTTGTTGTTCATGTGGCATTACCAGTGGTCTGGAGATTTTAACAAGTCTCTTTCTTTTTGTGGTTCAGGTGGCATTACCGGTGGTCTGGAGATTTGTATCACCTTCCCCACAGAATATGTGAAAACACAGTTACAACTTGACGAGCGGTCAGGAGTGGAGAAGAGGTTTAAGGGGCCAATCAACTGTGTTCAGGTGACAGTACGGGAGTATGGAGTGCTGGGCTTGTACAGGGGCCTCAGTGTTCTGCTCTATGGATCCATTCCAAAGTCGGCTGTGAGGTATGTAAATAATTGTTATAAGTTATGTACATGTGAAATGTCAAGATTGCCATCACTGATAAATATGCTGTGGGGTTTGCAAATAATTGTTATAACTTATGTACAGGTGAAATGTCAAAATTGCCAGCACTGATAAGTATGCTGTGAAGTTTGCAAATAATTATTATAACTTATGTACAGGTGAAATGTCAAGATTTCCATCACTGATAAAAGTGATGTTTCATTCAGTTAAATATCACTTTTGTTATTACATTTTGATATTTTTTGTTTTTCCCAAATTGGGAACAAAAAGTTGTTTGACTTGAGCTGTGTACAATGGAACCTTTATTGAAAGGTTTCATTTGAAAAGCAAATTCAGCCTTTGTATCATGAAAGAACATGTGGTCAGTTATTGAAAAATATGTTTTTAAACATAAATTCAAGTCAGATTGAGGTTTTATATTTTTAAAAAATATATATTTTACATTTACAACTGCACAATCATGTCCTTTTGTGCCATGATACTTGATTAGGTACTGTTTATAATGTATACACATCATGACCAGCTCATCATGTGCCATGATATTTGATTAGGTACTATTTATAATGTATACACATCATGACCAGCTCATCATGGGCCATTATATTTGATTAGGTACTATTTATAATGTATACACATCATGACCAGCTCATCATGTGCCATGATACTTGATTAGGTACTATTTATAATGTATACACATCATGACCAGCTCATCATGCGCCATGATATTTGATTAGGTACTATTTATAATGTATACACATCATGACCAGCTCATCATGTGCCATGATACTTGATTAGGTACTATTTATAATGTATACACATCATGACCAGCTCATCATGTGCCATGATATTTGATTAGGTACTGTTTATAATGTATACACATCATGACCAGCTCATCATGTGCCATGATATTTGATTAGGTACTATTTATAATGTATACACATCATGACCAGCTCATCATGTGCCATGGAAGTTTATTTACTTACTACGAAAATTGTCAGCCAGAAGATCAAATATTATTTTTGCACTTTGTCACAAAAGCTTCACTGGAGACCAATATTCTGATGATTCATGTACTAATTGTTTTTAGATGCTGGCAATTATTGTATATCTTGTCCCTTGTTAAATTTCACGACTAGACATATGTACCTATTGGTTCTGTGCTGGCAAGGTGTATACAGCCCTAAGTCTACGTGTACATGTATTCTTTATATAACAGACCTGAAATCCAAGCTTATTTATAGATTGTTATGTACAAAATATCCATATTAATTAATCAAAGCTTAAGCAAAGAGTTTGGTTTTTTTTTTTTTTTTTGCGTGGTCAGATTGGCAGATGTGCACATTTTCATGGGGTTTTTTTGGTGTGTGTGTATTATTTAACAGATTTGGTGCTTTTGAAGAGCTTAAAAAACGAAACCTGTCAGAAGATGGAACTTTGTCATCATCAAAAAAATTGCTGTGTGGTTTAGGTAAGTGTGAGGCCGAAGGTAAAGAAGGGCCAATAAAGGACCATATTCTTAATTTGGGCAATCATTTGGGTTTCTTAACATGGGCTGAAATATATAAAATTGGATAAATGTGTAAATTATTAAGGAGGAATTAATAATTCACTTTATTATTAACGCAATTTCCATTATCCATTCAGTCAAAATGAACATATTTAAACTTGTCTCATCTGACTTTTTTTGCCCTCAGGTGTGAAGTGTTACATTTTAATCGTGGAAATTACAAGCTTAAATCCATCCATTCCTGCTTTCCTGTAACGATAAATGATAAAAAGGCAAATGTTATTAAAGTATATAATACATGATTACAAAATGACATAACTTTTACAATGTTTTTTTTTTGCTTGACAGGTGCTGGAGTTAGCGAGGCAATATTAGTGGTCACGCCCATGGAGACGGTTAAAGTCAAATTCATTCACGACCAGACATCAGCCAATCCAAAATTCAGAGGGTTCTTCCATGGTGTGCGGGAAATTGTAAGGCAGCAAGGTCAGTTATGCCTGCTACAATATACCGCATTTCAACTGAATTTGCATTTTGGTTTTAAAAATGCATTTTCTGAAGCACTTAAAGGCTTTAAAATTGTGATTTTGATGCCAAGGATTACATTTTTCTGATGGGAAATTAATCAAACGTCACAAAAAACTCATATGTGATCCTGCAAGGTGTATGAATCAATCAGAAGCAAAATGTGTCACTTGCGAAATGCTAAACTTTAGCTGAAATACAGTAGATGAGGCTGAAAGAACAGCCTCCATCTTGTATGCTTGTAGACAAGCTACAAGCAAACTGCTAGCAAGCCACTAGCCAGCTACTAGCCTTGGAGCGTGGAACACTGATAGAATTTCCGAGTTGGTTTCTCACCATAATTTTAATTAATGTCTTTCTGCGTGTTTCAAGTGAATTTAGTGTAAAGTTGTGAGGCACAAATTGTAATTGCAGTATGGCATGAAGGACATTATGTAGAACAGATACATTTAGGCCAACAATGATGATTCACCATACTCGGAATTTCAGACAATTTTCTTGACACAATTATAAAGTTCAATTAATGTACATTGTATAAAGAATATACCTGTATATGTTTATAAGTTCATAAGCATTACAAGCTTGCTCATTCTGCTATATCAAAGGCTTATTAAAACTATATATTTGAATTTTTTTAATGACATCACTCTTTTTTTTTGTTATTAATTTATCTTTTGTTCTGTTGCAGGATTCAAGGGGACATATCAGGGACTGACGCCAACTATATTAAAGCAGGGTTCTAACCAAGCTATTCGTTTCTTTGTGGTGGAGTCGCTCAAAGATTTGTATCGTGGAGATGATATGAAGAAATCGATTCCAACACCTGTGGTTGGTTGTTTTGGTGCTATTGCTGGGGCTGCCTCTGTCTTTGGTAATACTCCCATAGATGTCATCAAAACTAGAATGCAGGTTTGTACAATTTTGTAAATTTGTAGCATGTCTTAAAACAAAAATTTCTAATACAAAAAAGAAAAGGACTTATAAGATTTACCAAAATTCTTGTTCCATAAAGGCGATAGTAAAACACATGTTCATCTATGCTTCAATAAGCAAGCTGGTTTTGAGCTCTGGCTGGTTTGCCTATACATCATGTTTAAGGCCAGGAGAATAATCGGGTACTTGACGAAGGGCATTGCCACTGCTTCAGGGGCCTATTGGTTAGAGCGTCCACATTGAAGTTGGGAGACATGGGATCCAACCCGGCGTCCAGTCATACCAAAGATTTAAACAGGGGTATTTGTTAATGCCTCGCTTGGCGCTCGACACTGAGAGGTTGGAGCAAGGAAACGGGACTGGTTTGCCCGGTGTCAGTATAATGTGACTGGGTAGGGGGTCAGGTCTGGTGTCTTTGTGGTTCATGTGCTTGTAGTTTTATTTATTTATCTACATTGTTGTTTATTTATTTATTTATTTATTTATTTGCTTGATTGGTGTTTTACGCTGTACTCAAGAATATTTCACTTATACAACGACGGCTAGCATTATGGTGAGAGGAAATCAGGTAGAGCCCAGGGGAAACCTACGGCCATCCGCAGGTTGCTTGTGGTTTTACGTCAAGTGACATTTCTAATCAACAGATTTGTCATAAAATATGCACAACAGGAAAGCTTTGTGAAGTGTGTTGTAACAGGCAACACTGTCAGTATTCCTAACAATCTGCATAGGCGTTCTGGAGAAAGTTTGAGGAAAATATGCCAGAACATCAAATTTATTTATCATATCCATTTGATTGGTGTTTTACGCCGTACACAAGAAAATTTCATTTAAATGACGACAACCAGCATTATGGTGTGAGGAAACTGGTAGAGCCTGAGGGAAAAACACAACCATTAAATATACCTGAAGCAAAGAACTAACTAAGCTAATGTAACGCTGTTTTGGATTCAGGGTTTAGAGGCCTCCAAGTACAAGAACACCTTAGACTGCGCTGTACAAATCATGAAGCACGAGGGCCCAAGAGCGTAAGTATTTGTCCAGCAGTCAAACGTAAAACATTTTGCAGTCAGTCCAGTGTACAGGCATGTTGTTTTTTTAAACCAGTCTTGTTTAATATATCAGCTTGGGTTTCCACTGTCATCAGAGATTAGCTATTGCTTACACAGTTCATAAAGGACTTTGAAAACTGAGAGAGGCCTGGAAAAGCATGACGCTGTGCCTGAAAAGGCCTTGAAATTAAGAACCAGCTTTTCACAGGTACACTGGGCTGATCTATAGACAGACTATCAAGTACACAAACGCTTAGATCCTCAATTTTCTTTGTCTTTTCAGAATGACTTTTTCTGAAAGTTTTTTCAGATTGACATGTTGTAGTAAGTGTAATAAAAATACACATGTATGCCTAGTTGTTAGATTTCCTCTCCGATTGAAGTGGAGCAGGGACAGGGTGCCTCAAAGGCGCATGAATTCCTTAAGAAGCATTAGAACTTGACACTTAACATCACTTTCTGTGTTGGAACGTACATTTAAATGGTGCAAGGAAAAAAAAAATATCAATCAAAAGTTGTGATCCATATAGAAGCTCTGTGATGTTGTCAAAGACATATGACATGTTGCAATTTTTTGGTCATTTCTGTGTGTTTCAGGTTCTACAAGGGCACAGTTCCCCGTTTGAGTCGAGTCTGTTTAGATGTTGCCATAACGTTCATGATTTATGAACAATTTATGCAACTTTTCAACAAAGTATGGCCAACAGATTAGAGTGTGCTTAGCATTTAGTTAGGAAAAATTTACACATACACCTTAAGTGATATTCACACAACTTTTCAGTTTGTTGTAAAAGTGATGTAAATCACCAATAATTAATGCAAATTTTCATAGCAAGTTGATGTAGTAAATAACACAACTTTACACAATGTTTCACCAACAGATCACTCTTCTGTACTACAGTTTGTACTGCAGAGTGAGTAGTTGGCAAAAAATTTCATGAATTTAAAAGTGATATGCTGTAATAAGATGGGTTGTAATGAGGTAATGATTTAATGTTTAACATTTAGACAACACAAGGAGTTATAAATAAAATAAAGTATGCTCACAACATTCATGTTGCGGGGTGGTTGTCACCCTGGAGCTGCACTAGATGTTTGAGGTGCAGTGAAGTGCACTCATTGAACATGGGCCAATTTTCATTGTTTTGCAATATCGTTTCTAGAAATATAAAGGTATTTATCACTATTTTGTAATGTTCCAAGGGCTTGCTGGTGCAGTGCATTTGTAAACTTTTTCTAAAAGAACAAGAAAAGTGTGTTAATGAAAGGCAGTGAAAAGATTTAGTTTTGTGTGAAAATGGTAAATGCATTCTTTGTATTCAGCATTCATCTCTTGTGTATCATATCAGCAAATGCTTTAACTCAGATTTATTCTGTTTTTCATGGAAGCATTATTTATGTTATTTTTAATGTGTCTTTGTTTTTGGTTATCTCCCTTTTTTTCACGACACAGAGATACTTCAATATATGGCTTCCAAGATGGAGCTTCACACTTTCCACATTTAAGTCTTGTATTTACAAAGAATATGTAAGGCTATTCGAGATATAAATATTCATTATTTTGATATAAAGGGCAACACTGAATTTAAGACCAACAATCGTTGTTGTGCCTTCATTTGTTTGATTTTAGTGTCTCGAATAGTATTAAAATTGCTGCCAGCGAAATTGATCATACTTTGCCAGGGGAGATAATCTAGTGTGACATATATTTTGTGATATATATATATATATATATATATATATATATATATATATATATATATATATATAAACTCTGAAGTCAAGTTTCTCAAAAATAAACTTCAGTGGCACAAGAAGGATTATAGAAATGGGTCCATTAGTATTGTAGTTGTCACAGACTTGCTTACCATTCCAGTATATTCAGGCTCTTGAAGCATGTCTAATTTTATAGTGACAAAAGCCACTGCTTATTCACCTGTTGAAAAATGTTTCGCAGAGAAATAGTGCTTTGGCTTCAGATATGTTTTATCTACTGGTACCAAACAAAAGTCATCTTTTTGTCCAGTAAAAGCCAGTGATATTTATTTGTAATGCTATAGCACTATGGTGTTCGTTTTGCATGTATTATCAACATTAGTTTTGGTGCTGACTTAGTGGCTTATGCAAGGTTTCATAATCACAGTTGTTAAAAGTTTACGGTGTTGAAATGATGTTTAAAGTTGATGTTTTCAATGTATGCAGTGTCAGTTTGTTTGTCCCATAGTTTTGTGGCAGTGTATTGTTTTCTTTTATTTTGAATTCTGCTTTGTATCAGCCTGACACGAGAGCCAAATGCTCAGCTGTCTGCCTCCTGCCTCTCAAATCTCATCACGTGTATGCTAAAATTTTTGCTGCATTTTTCAACTCGCAGCAGTGTCTCATTTTTGCCTTTTAAATATTTCTGGCCAGATGAGAGAAACACACCGTTTGTGGTGGATTCAGCTCAGCCAGAGGTTTAATGAGACCAATAAGGATATGTAAATATATCATGTGACTTGTCAGTGTTCACCATTATGTCTGATGGGTCACATAAGCGATCACATGATTAGCAGCATGTCAGCCAAATGCTCACAATGTACACTTAATCTTTCTACCAAGGCAATGACCTTGAGGGTCTATAGTCCTACTTGTCTGCTGAGGCATAGACCTTGTGGAGTTTATTTCTCTACCTGTCTACTGAGTTATCGGCCATGTCGTGTCTATAGTAATACCTTTATAGTGAGGCAATGGCAATGGGGTCTTTAGCTGTTCCTATCTACTGAGGCACTGACCCTGCGGGGTCTATAGTAATACCTCTCTACTAAAGCTACAGCCTTGTAGGGTATATAGTGCTACCTTTCTGCTGTGGCAACAACCTTGTGGGGTCTGTAGCTGTTTCTTTCTACTGAAACCCCGACCCTACAGGGTCTATAGTAATACCTTTCTATCGAGGCATCGACATTGTGGGGTTTATATCTTTACCTTTCTATTAAAGTACCAACCTTGTGAGGTCTGTAGCTCAAAATTTGTACTAAAGGAACAAGTGTGGAATGAACATTGAAGTGTCTGTAGTTTTACCTGTCTACTGAGGCAACAGACAGACTGGTGGGCTCTATAGCTCAGCATTTCTAGTGTGGCGTCAGCAGTGAAGTGTCTGTAGTTTTACCTGTCTACTGAGGCAACAGACAGACTGGTGGGCTCTATAGCTCAGCATTTCTAGTGTGGCGTCAGCAGTGAAGTGTCTGTAGTTCTACCTGTCTACCGAGGCAACAGACAGACTGGTGGAGTCTATAGCTCAGCATTTCTAGTGTGGCGTCAGCAGTGAAGTGTCTGTAGTTCTACCTGTCTACCGAGGCAACAGACAGACTGGTGGGGTCTATAGCTCAACATGTCTAGTGTGGCGTCAGCAGTGAAGTGTCTGTAGTTCTACCTGTCTACCGAGGCAACAGACAGACTAGTGGGGTCTATAGCTCAGCATGTCTAGTGTGGCGTCAGCAGTGAAGTGTCTGTAGTTCTACCTGTCTACTGAGGTAACAGACAGGCTGGTGGGGTCTCAGCATTTGGTTCTTGAAACTAACTAGCTTTATACTAACCTGCTTATTTATGTAATGGACCAAATTGTCATTTTGTGGGGAGAAGGCCATGTTACTGATTATATTGTGCAAGTTAAAGGCATATATAGAACATTTATTTCTTTTCTGATTACAGAATGGTTTTTCTGTTAATTTATGTTTTTCTTTGATGCGAAATTATATTTATCAAGAGATTTGTTTCGTATTAGTTTGGTCAGTAGATGTAAAAGATAAATATCTCTTGTAAATGTGTTCATATGTATGTCAGCACAGTTCTGGTTTTTGAGAAGTGTGTTCCTTTCTTTTTTCAGAACTGATCATAGTGTGAGAAGTGAGTTCATTTCTTTATTGTGAATTGTTTATGTTATAAAAAGTGTGTGCATTTTTTGTTTATGAACTGTTCATGACACAGCAGAATGTTCATTAATTTGTTCTAAACTGTATAGGTTGCAGAAGCGTGTTTAGTTCTTTGTTTCGAACTGTTCATGTTACAGAAGTGCATGTGTTCATTTCTGTGCTCTGAACTGTTCATGTTATACAAGTGTGTTCATTTATTTATTCTGAACTGTTCGTGCTATAGAAGTGTGTTCATTTCTTTGTCCAGAACCCTCTAATTCAGCGGATGAATGCCTAATATAAGAGGTACTGACACGATACAGTTTCTGCATCCACTCACTTAATATAAACCATGTAACTAATAATATTTGTACCACAACCTGCGTGATTCTGCATCTTATGGGGAAAGCCGGAATAATCCCAAACATGAAAAAAAAAAATCCCTTGAAAAAAGGCACTCCCTAAACCTGAAGATCTGTACACTGTATAATACCTGAGTGATATTTATACATGTATAGGTTGTAGATTTATGTGGGTTAGTGCGTCTATAGCTTGAAAACAAAATTAAATTGCCCTTGTGTATTTCTAAAAAGAAAAATTCTAGAGAAAATTTCAAAATCCTTGTGTGATAATTTATCCATGTGTTTCATAAACTGAGCTACTACGCAAAGTTTGCTTGGTTTTAGATAGAAAAAGTTCAATATTCTAGTCAGCATAAACAAGTCTCTTAATAACAGACAGTACTGCCGGAAATATTGGACAATGCTGGTGCGAGTAATGGACAGTGCTGGTGCAAATGATGGACAGAAGATGTGAATAATGGACAGTACTGGTTGAATGATGGACAGAGCTGGTGCGAACAGTGGACAGAAGATGTGAATAATGGACAGAGCTGGTGCAAATGATGGACAGAAGATGTGAATAACAGACAGTACTGGTTGAATGATGGACAGAGCTGGTGCGAACAATGGACAGAGCTGGTGCGAACAATGGACAGAAGATGTGAATAATGGACAGAGCTGGTGCAAATGATGGACAGAAGATGTGAATAACGGACAGTACTGGTTGAATGATGGACAGAGCTGGTGTGAACAATAGACAGTGCTGGTGTGAATAATATTAGACAGTTATTAGGTATCCTGTCCAGGATACAGAAATATATGATGTCAGTAACCCATATATTGTGTGAGCATTTCAGCAGAGCCTTCATGAGGGCTACACGGACTTCATATGTTTCCGTATATTATCACAGAGAAATCGCATAACAAATTTATCTTCCAAAAAGCCCATTGATTCAGCACAGACAGTTGATGTACATTTAATGTCGTCATTGTGTTCACAGGATACAGGAGTATACACGTCCCCCATGTGACCGTTGCTGTCCAATGAAAACCCGAGTATTTTGTCTGATGCACATTGTGTCAATAGACAATGTGTCTGCATCCGAAATGTAGTTGATCATAAAGATGCTAGCTGTCTGCTGCACATGTTAGAGTGATTTCAATGAGTTTACATGACTTTTCCATCTCAAGCACTCGCAGTATCTCTACTTGTTCACCATATTTATCCTTCCAGTGTAACAAGGGTGAGGGTACACAAGCATTTTCCTTGCAGACTTAAATTATTCTACATGTAAGCAGCTAGCCATACTTGAAACAGAAGATGTCAATTTTCGGTTCAGTAACGGCTAGAATTCCATATCTGAGGGTAGTGCCAGTCTCTCTTTTGTAACAAGAAGGCTTGTAAATGCATTGAAAGGTTTCACAGGAAGAAGTTTGGAAGAAGCTGGCTAGAATTGTGTTCGTTATTGTTAGTTGAATGTCCTGTGCTTAAATAACATTACCACAGATTAACTCATAACCATTCCACAAATATTAACAAATTTGGTATCTTTCTCTTTTCTACAAAAGTATTGAATGTAATGCTCAACTTTCTCCAATCTTATGATATTTGTTCTTCATGTGATCTTGAACTGACTATATTACTGACTCGTACTGACTTAGAGAATAGTACAGCACTGTTAATGTGTCTTTGATTAGAGCTAGAATATGTCTCACTGTTGTTTATTTCTACCTGTCAAGTAACAGCATTAATGTGGGGGCCATTTTTGACTTGTATTTTTGCATGTGTAATGTATATAATGTATTTAGGATAAAAATTTGACTTATTTACCCTAATTCTTCACCCTTTTCAACCTTCACTGCGACCAATATTTTGAAACATTCTGAAAGAACTATGGGGTGTACAGAAATAATCTCCACAGTTTTATGAAGTTTGCATTTTAAGTGACACAAACATTTTTGGTTTCATTTTCATGATAATTGTATGCACAATTTCCACTCAAAAAAAAAGATCTGTAGAGGTCAAAAATGTTGAAGATTCACAGTAAGTTGCTCATTTTGTCTTGTGCTGAGAGTTCTGCTCAGCTTTATAGCAAGGTTGTTTTTGGGGTTGGTTTAGCAGGCACGATTATACCCTTATGGGCAAAGTTCAGCAATAGATGTAATGTTTTTCCAACTTTTATTGGCCTCTAAAAATGAGAACAATAGGGCAAACACGTACAGTATATCTAAACGCCATTTTCAGGGATATTGAATTATTCAACCACCTATTCATTATCGTGACTGTCTCGTAACTTAATACATATCAGGATGTCTCGTTAATGGATTGTATACATGTATTTAGCTGTGGGTACAGGTATGTGTACATATTAATTACGTACATGTTATTTCACTGTGATGAAAACACCTCGTCCAGTATCTTGGTGCACTATGAAAACTGTACGTGGGAAGGTCTGCAGCAGCCTGCGGATGGTCGTGGGTTTCTCCCGGGCTTTGCCCGGTTTCCTCCCAGCACAATGCTGGCCGCCATCGTATAAGTGAAATATTATTGAGTACGGCGTAAAACACCAATCAAATAAATAAATAGCTACTATCAAAACTTGTGCAGATGTAGGCATGTTTATGAATACACAAGGTTTCTTGTCTGCTTTGTTGCAGAATTTCATTTACTGCTTTAAAGAAGACATTTACTGCTTTAAAGGTGACAGTTGTGCATGCATACACTGTTTTGTAATGAAGATTCCAAGCAAGACATTTGCTTGTATCTCTTGTCCAGCTGAAATAATAATATAAGAAAATTGTTTTATTCAGGACCTCCATCTAGAAAAGAACAGGCCAGGTGCCCAGAAGTCAAGATTAGATTGCATGTATTGATAGTCTATGATACTAATGGTAAGGGGACATATATAGGGAAAAGGTTTGTGGTGCCAAACTCTTAGAAATTGTGATCATTATTTCTCAAAGATCTCTGCACAAGAATGAGAAACTTTAGTAATCGGTTATATAACTGCTTAACATCGGTGCTTTGTGGCCGTGTAAAAATGTAAAACAAAGTAAATATATAGTGGATTCAATGACCAATATGCGTTTCTCCTTTGTTTTGGTTTAATACTCTTCACAGTTTGCTATGCTGCCTCTCTTGGTGCTCAGCACTAAGAGGTTGATAGAACAGGGAAACAGGACTGATTGGCCTGGTGTCAGTATCATATGACTGGGTGGGGTGTCATGTCTGGTGTCTTCAGCATGACATTTCAGTGGCAGCACTACTTTGGCAGCATGGAGAAAACACAGTATCTGTACACTCACTCCTCGTCATATGACTGAAAAATTAAGTACAACATTAAAACCCAAGCATACATACATACACACACAGAGACATACATACAAACAAAATCTTATGGGGGCCTCTGTGGCTCATTTGGTTAGTGCACTTGCTGTGAGTTCGTCCAGCTCATGCTGGCATCCTCTACAGTGGGAAGGTCTGCCAGCAACCTGCGGATGGTAGTGAGTTTACCCCGGGCTCTGCCCAGTTTCCTTCCACAATAACGGGTGCCGTGGTCATTCATTGCCACACTCAGGACTGATGTGTGCATGTAGACAATGGCAGTGAGTTTATGGGTGGAGGAAACTGGAGTGCCCAGGGTAAACCGCCGACCTTTGGCAAGGTACTCGTGAACTATATGATGTCAAGATATTCATACCGTATTGATGGAGGACAAGTGGTCTTCAACAAACACTAGACTGTGCAAACTTGTCATTCAGCAGTTAGCCATGCACTTACTGTCGCCAGGCCCCACAAATCCTAAGAGCCACTGAAACACTTTGAGAAGGCTTAACTGACCAATGAACTGAAATATTTTTATTATTAAAAGAAAAACAAGGTATCAGTCAAACCACAGAAGAATATTGCCCTGAAAAGAATATGTCTTGACTACAAATTACAAATGTTATGTTTGGCTCTGTATTTTTTTGGGGGGGGGGGGGGGGGCTGAATTTCCAATTTCCATGTTATGCGGCACAAATTCTGCACTCACTCAGCATCAAAAGTTGTATTAAGTACTGGTTAACTTGGTGTCTTTACACCGTAATTGGATGAGACTTACTATCTGGTAACTTGAGAATGTTGTTCAAGTGAGGCAGCTAATGTGCGTGAATATGTCGGCAATGACACAGAACCTGTTATCAAATAACCAAACTAACACAAAACTACCTGTATATTTAACTCCAAGCAAAACAAAAACAAGACCAATCTTATATCCATAGCCAGTAAATATTTCAAAGAAATACACATATGTTGTATTGTCATAAGTACATATATATAGGCTTAGCATAAACAACCTCAATATAACTGTACTTCTGAAGTACTCAATACTTGTACTTGTCAGATTAGAAGTACCGGTATCTATAGCTTTTATACTTATTACAAATTACGTGTATAAATGCTGCTACCCAGTACGTATAATGGGGACATGTATACTAGTAAGGTGAAACAACAAAATTTCTTGGACATCTAATATCCTGGCATGTCACAAGTAGAAGAATAAGCAACAATTCACCATAAATTTAACGCAATGTCTTGTTAACCAATTGTTCGATAAAATATACCCCAAAGAGACATGTTTTCATTTTCATGTGACTCGTTCAGAGACGGTTTCTGCTATCAAAAGAACGTCATCTCGCAAAATTTAAAACGATGTTGTTCCATCACAATTAGTTTTATGGTAAATGGCCATGTTTTTTTTTTTTAATTTTTAATTTTTTTTTTTTTTGTTCTTTGGCAGAGAAATATGAAAAAAAGTTCTAAAGTAGGCTACCATGGTAAATGACTATTAAGCATCTTTTCTTAGTTCTATGGCCCATAATACACATTGCATAAATTCAAATAAAACTTTAACATAAGCTTCTTTGTTCTCCATACATGTATATCACCTCTCACCACATCACCCCATATTTACCTTCAACATTTGGTAAGATAAAAAACATCATTACCTCTACCTATTTTTCCCAAAAAAAATTGAATGTGAAGATGAAAATGTGTTTTTTTGACGACATTCAGTAGCAGTTTTCATTCAGTGTATAGTTTGAAGTCTTACTTGCACAGAAAACTTTCAACATATGGAAAATCCTTAGTGTCATGCTTTCTTCTGGAACCATATCACGCCTCTGCTTAAAGAGGCTCTACCAGAAATTTATATCAATCAGCACAAATATAATTCTCGTGTTATTTTAGAATACTGTTAGACCAAATAGTTACATTTCACAAAACATCATTCTGTGCACATGGCCTCTTCTGTGCACATGGCACCAATCAAATATGTAATAAAGTTTTAAAATCGAAAAAGCAGATTGCATAACAACTTCTTCAAACTTTAAAATCCTTTAAACACTTGTATAAATCACACAGGTACATTTAGGAGTCTTTACTGAAAGGTAATAATTTGAGCTATTCTTGGTAAATACAGAAAATTTGATTTGATTAGCGAATATGGACTTTTTGCCAAAAAATCTCTGGTATGGCCTCCTTTAAAGACAACTATACCACATTATATACTATTATATATATATTTATACATACCATTATACTATAATGCATTGTACCACATGAAACCTGACAGACAAATACAATGATGTACAAAAATATTATAGACAAGTGATAACTAACAATGTACAATGTCGAACATTTTCCCATTTTCTTTATACACAACTTAATATCTCGAGTTAAATAGTGGTGATAATCACATTTAAATTATAATTTTGCTCTACTCAGGTAATTGCAATATGGCACTGGAATCAGAAGCCCTATATTCTTTCTCATTCACACTTGAAGGCAAAAATTTCAGACGAACAGGTCAATGAATTAATTCACATTGTTTAAAACAAATACTTCTGCATACTGTAATTCTTTAACCTCTTCACATGTTTGCAAGGTGTTTTATTCAAGCATATTCTAAAGACATTTTTCTGTGTAGACTGATAAAATTGTACTTTTTGTGAAGCCCTGATATTGGCCAATCCAACCAATGTAGTTTTGTCTTCAAAATCAAATTAAAAAAGTGCATAAATTGCATTGAAAGTTGCTATTTCATATGCGAAAAGGTTGTGGAATTAGGGTAGATCGTGCAAATTCTCATGAACTGACAACAATTTTTGGGAAAAGTACGGTACATTTGCAGCCTACTAAAGAATCCCCAAAACAATATGGCTACATGCATGCACAATCAATTTTTTATATCCCTTAATCAAATTTCAAAGCTTGGTATCAATGCCATGCCATGCCATAGTCTTAGTTCCCACAAAAATAATATAACACAGAAATACTTAACACAAATCATAACTTAGTTGCCAAAGGACTTCACAGTTTTCACAAACAAACCCTTAAATAAGCAAACAGCCATTTCTGAGAACACCACAGCTGTACAATGTAGTTAAATCACCGGATTGTTCGCGAATTTCAAATATCTTTGATCTGGTCGTAATTTTGTGAACAAATGTATTATAATATATTCCAAACAAGTAACATGTACTAGTTCCCCGTTTTCACTGATACATTTCAGGTCTGTGTAAAATGCTTCCATAATGTCCAAAATAAACTTAATTCAACAGATAACTTTAAGAGGACAGAGGTTAATAAATCACGGCATAGAACAATTTGTGGCATGTTTTATGGTTGGGAAGAAACGCTAAATAATATATCACACAAATCTGAGAGGGTTTTTTTTTCTCAAAAGAAACTAGTGATGTGAAATACAGATCAACATCAACATTGTTCACACTTATACTAATACATGTATGCAACAATTCTAAAAAATAAGACGTGGGAAGGTCTACCAGCAACCTGCAGATGTATGTGGGTTTCCCACAAGCTGTGCCCGGTTTCCTCCCACCATAATGCTGGTTGCCTAATATAAGTGAAATATTCTTGAGTGCGGCGTAAAACACCAATCAATCAAAAAAATAAAAAAGAAGACAGTACATTGTACTTACACAAAATATAACAGTCGACAGTCATGTCCTTTTGCTCTTTTATAGTCATTTCCAAGCTAAAAGTTATTTTTTGAAATACAATGGTCAGTTGAAAAAATTCCAGATCTAAAAATTTTGTGGAGGCATGTACAGTTGTATGGCTTCGAAAACTGACTCCTGTGATGCCTAACATATGACTAACTGACGCCCATCTCCTGGCCACCAGCTCAATCACCTGACCTCCAGCTCAATCACCTGACCTCTAGCTCAATCACCTGACCTTCAGCTCAATCACCTGTGGTCTATCCACAGAGCGTTTGCACTTCATCAGCAGGCTACAAAGAGCACCTTGCAGCAATGACATGGGCTAGTATAGGAACTTTACTCCAAGATGGCTGACAAGCGTTGTTCATGAACTTGGACTGTATGGTTAACTAGACGTACACGAATGTCGGACTAGATGCTTAGATGTGAACTCTCCACGTGAATTTGTTAATCATACTAAATCAATCTTCCTGATAACATGCACAGGTGTGATGCGGATCATCATGTAGGAGTTGATTGTCCTGATAAGATAGTAACCATGACAACAAGGTGTCTCTTTGGTTACATTGGTTAGCAAAGAGTTGTCTTTCTTGGCTGAAGCTGGACGACTACATTTCTAAGTATTTCTGAAATGTGTTCCTCCCTAGTCTAAGTTTTTTTTAACTGCTACATGCCAGTTTCTGACAAATATGCATGGAAATCTTACTTAAAATACAATACAAAGAAGTTGTTATCCATCAGTGATGTTACATGTGGTATCAACATAGAAACATCGTAAGTCATCCACGCAAAAAAATGGTCTTGTTCCTGTTACGGACACCTCTTATTAAAATTTAAATGCCACTTACAGGTAGCAAGACTGCTTCACAATACAGTTGATCTGTTGGCTATTTTTGAACATGGTTGGTATGAATTCCTTCCCATTCTAAAATTGTTCTGCTTGCATTCACACCTTAAGATGCATGATTTGGTTGGTTATCTCCTTGCATGGCTGGTATGTATCCCTCCCCATTCTAAAATGGCTTTGTCCGGATTCTCTTCCCAGTTCGGATCCAAACGAAGCTGTGATGAAAAAAAAAAAATGCATTGAAACCTTTTTCTACATCCCTTGAGAGGACATTAATTGGAGTCATAAAGATACATTGACAAGTGATGCGGAGAAACAGCATCGCGTTTACAGTTAGGTACTTGTATCAGATAAGTAGTTCTTTTCAAAGCATCAATGAAAATAATGTTGTTGTATACATATTGCATCTGGTTCTTCAAACAAGTAAATTCAAGTTTCACAGAACATTTGTGATATAATGCCTCCACTACTAGTTGCCATGGTAATTATATACACTGTGAACCACTTTTGCAAAAATTTCCTTAATCATTTTTTCCTTAATTTCCCTGTAAATCCACATTATGGTGTTATAACCTATACAATTTCGTTTCAAAAAGAAACTTTTGAGAACTTGAGCTTACAAACTTTCGCCATAGACCTAAGATCATAATGTACCAAATCCATTCCTCTGAGATTCAAAATCAACAAATGCTTAGAATTTTGAACAGCTAGACCAACGAAGTCAGATAACACACATCTAACCTTCTGTTGCCTTGATTTCTCCACTTCCTTCTTTTCCCACTGTTTTTGTTTCATCTGAGCCAGCTTAGTAGCTTGGTTTCCCACACTCCACACCTGAGGACAACAACAACATACTGATCATTTATCAGGCTGTATGATCAAATTTTTCTGCCTGTCTTCCACTCCATTTGGTTTTTTTTTTTTTTTGCTTGTTGCCTTATAACATCTTAAAAAGCACTTGCACTGACAGATTTCTTTGTGTAACTGTTTCCAGTTGGTTGTCATGGAAACCAGAAATTTGAACACATTTTAACAGCCATATTTTAATTTGGAAACCAGTTCATCTCAGTATGAATCTGTATACAAACCATAAAATCTTTATTTTAATTCTGTTAAGCTTCTCTCATGTCTATTGGAATTATACGGACAGATGGGCAAACATGGTGCCCCTTCAGCACAATATGTCAATGGGATAACAATAAAAACTAAACGAAACAGCTGACTGACGATGTCTTTCATACCTCAATACTGTGTAGCCTGCAGTCGACCCCGTAGTGTTGTACGGTGTCAAAATCCCGTGGGATGAAGATCGGCGGAGTCTTGCTGTCTTTGCCAATCTGGATACCTCGCCGTTTGTCTCGTGATTTCTCATTCCACAGGAACAGCCCTGCACCCACTACAGGTAAAAACACACTGTCACTTGTTGTATTCAGATTACATTAAGATCAAAGACTAACACAGATGGGTGGAAGAACTAAAAAAGAATTCTATTTGCATTTCTTATTTTCCACATAAAATCAACTTGCTATTCAATTTATACTGAAAAGCATATTTGTCATAATTACTAAAACTTTCTAAAGTTTCATGCCGGTCACTTGTGGGAAGGTCTGCAAGTAACCCTGCGGTTCTGTGTTTTCCTCCAGCATAATGTTGGCCACCGGTAAATAAACAAATACATAAAAACTACAAATGTACTGTCTTCAGTACAGCCAAATAATTTCTATCGTAATTAATAAAATTTTAATACCACCAAGGTATCTCTTGTTGACCCAGACAACAAAATCTACAGTCATAAGCATATCCTGTTAAAATTTGTCTAGATTCACCTGTGTACTTTAAGTAGTTTCACTTACCTTGGATCACCCTATACGAAGGGGACACCTGAATAAGCTGACAATCTGCACCTCCAAACACAGAGCCATCCTCCCTACAGAAGGAAACCAGGATGGGCAATCATATATGTAATATACACAGATGTCACACAACTGGAAAGATCTTCAAAAAACAATTCAGCATAAGGTCCTCCCTGTTTACCGCTAGCTTTGCCATCAGTGTCTGTAAATGTCAAACGACAGCTGGTTGTTCTGTACTACGCTAATTCTTCCACCTTTTCGCATGTTTACAAGGTGTTTACTTTCTGACAGCATTATTCTATGTACAGTAATAATAAAAATTACCCTATCCTATCTGTGCAGTCCTCACCAACCCAACCAATACAGATTTGTCTCCAAAATCAAATTAAAAAGGTGCATAAATTCCACTCGAACTCGACTAGTCAAAATTAATCTATTTAATCTGGTTCCTATGTTATGCATAAAATCAACTTGCTGTTTCAACAGCTAAAGTATTAAACAGTCTTTCTACAATGTGTGTCACATTCGTTTTGGCCAGAATAGTCTGACACTCTTAAATGCTATGATTTTGGAAATTAGCAATTTAACACTCTTCCTTGTCCAGTGGTTAGTGTGGTAGCGCAGCACAATGACCCAGGAGCCTCTCACCAATGCGATTGCTGGGAGTTCAAACCTGGCTAATGCTGGCTTCTTCAGTCTTACAAAGTAAGGTTTCCCAGAAACCTGAGGATGGCAATGAGTTTTCCTCGGGCTCTGCTCAGCTTACTCCCACCATAATGCTGACTGCAATCGTATAAGTAAAATATTCTTGAATTTGGCATAAAACTCCAATCAAATAAAAAAGTACAAGATCCACTATGCCACTGAGTAAGATTTACTGCTGTAACTGAGTCATTGGTCAGTGACCAATCAACAACAGCAAAAGAACACTTCAGCCAAATGAGCCAACATTATGTCTCCTGCTACAGATTTAAGAAATTTGAGCCCCTGACAAACCTCCACTCTGTGTCCGAGGCCACACAGTAAACATGATTCCCTTCAAACGCAATCAGCATCACAGATGGACCATGGTATGAGGTCACGTGATATGAAAACCTGAAAAACAAAAACCCATTTATGGAACATGAGAAGAAGAACTAATTATTGAAGACGTGTATATTAAAAGCAGTGTCACACTTTCATAACATCAAGGCATGTACATTAAATGACCTAAAATGTCAGTCAAAAAAGTGCATTCTTACAAGCAAATAAATGTCATAAAAGACCACTTTTGATGCTGAAATTTTAAATTTTATTTAGGAAAACGCAACAAGCAAACAAACCTCAAAACACCTTTCTAAGATCAACAGGTCTCTGAGAAATAGGGAAAATGTGTGACTTAGTCATACCTGAAACTTTAGGTCATTCACTGTACATGTAATTCCCCATCCCTTTATTACATTCATTGACTGCCCCCGATGACCATGTAACTTATATTCAATATTTCCTCTATGATTCTGCCATCATCAAGACTAATTGTAAAATTTTGATTTATTTTATCTGACTGGTGTTCTACGCCGTACTCAGGAATATTTTACTTACACGATGGCCGCTAGCATTATGGTGGGAGGAAACCCCACAGACTCCAGGGGAAACAGACACCCATCATCAGGTTGTTGCCAGACCTTCCGACATACAGCCAGAGATGAAGCCAGTAAGAGCTGGACTTGAGCCTTATCATATACATCCAGCAATGAAGCCAGCCTAAGCGGCCACATTGATAACAGTTTCCTACGTCATTGTGCTGTGCTAGCACGCAGGCCCTTGCAACCAGTACATGGAGCAACAGGTAGGGGGTCCATTGCATTGAATCCTGCTTTTCTTCTCTAAACATAAGTACATGTACATGTATGCATGGATGAGCGAGTGAGTGAGTGCTTGGGGTTTAACGTCATACTTAATAATTTTTTCAGTCATATAACGATGAAGGAATCATTAGAGTGCATGGAATATGCCTCCTTGTCACAGGACGGATTTCCAAAGCTCTTTCATTTAGTGCTGCTTCAATGAGACGCTTACCGAAGGCAAGTAAGCCACCCTGCCCAAGCCATCATACTGATACGGGTCAACCAGTCGTTGCACTACCCCCTTCATGCTGAACGCCAAGCGAGGAAGTTACAACTTCCTCTTTTAAGGGCTTAGGTGTGACTTGATCCAGGATTGACCCTGGCTCTACCGCTCCCGAAGTGGATGTATGCATGGTTGAGAGATAGCGATGGTAGTGGTCACATACCTGTTGGCGGACAGGCCATGATCATTGCTACTGTACAACAGACTCCAGCTTTGAAACTGAGACAAATGAGCCTGAAAAATACAATTTTCAATGGAAAATAGCATCGTTTTTTGATGGTCACATGTTCAAATCTAGCTATTACTGTTTTGTATGCAGTCTTAAGTCAGACTGATTGTCAAGTGTATGATGAAGTCCAATGGCACATGCATACTCCAAGCAATTCCAATTCCTCCAATCACACAAATCATTGACATGTGCTTGATTGTTGTGTTTAATACAAATCATTTCAGTGGGGAAGCGTATATAGCCTTTAATCCCTTGAGAAGGCGCTAGGGTAAAGCAGGTCTTTGAGCCACTGTTATGTCAAAAATTGATTGTAGCATAACATCTTTAAGGAGGATTAGAGACGCGTATTGATATCTGGAAGATCAAACCCCCACCCCCAGCTCCTGTAAGCACCTGGTGAACACCCTCCTACTGCTCTCCTAACAGGTATTCACATCACACTACAGTACTGTGGTGTGATGTGAATACCTGATACCAGACCAGAAGGCAGGGGTTCAGCAGGTGGTTATTGGAGCTAGGGGTGGAGGTTTGATCTTCCTGCTGTACTGTGGTGTTATGTGAATACCTGATATGAGACCAGGAGGTAGGTGTTCAGCAGGTGGTTACTGGAGCTAGGGGTGGGGGTTTGATCTTCCTGCTGTACTGTGGTGTTATGTGAATACCTGATAGGAGACCAGGAGGTAGGTGTTCAGCAGGTGGTTACAGGAGCTAGGGGTGGGGTTTGATCTTCCTGCTGTACTGTGGTGTCATGTGAATACCTGATACCAGACCAGGAGGTAGGTGTTCAGCAGGTGGTTACTGGAGCTAGGGGTGGGGGTTTGATCTTCCTGCTGTACTGTGGTGTTATGTGAATACCTGATAGGAGACCAGGAGGTAGGTGTTCAGTAGGTGGTTATTGGAGCTAACTGTGCTGTACTGTGGTGTGATGTGAATACCTGATACCAGACCAGAAGGCAGGGGTTCAGCAGGTGGTTACTGGAGCTAGGGGTGGGGGTTTGATCTTCCTGCTGTACTGTGGTGTTATGTGAATACCTGATATGAGACCAGGAGGTAGGTATTCAGCAGGTGGTTATTGGAGCTAACTGTGCTGTACTGTGGTGTGATGTGAATACCTGATACCAGACCAGAAGGCAGGGGTTCAGCAGGTGGTTACAGGAGCTAGGGGTGGAGGTTTGATCTTCCTGCTGTACTGTGGTGTTATGTGAATACCTGATAGGAGACCAGGAGGTAGGTGTTCAGCAGGTGGTTGGTTACTGGAGCTAGGGGTGGGGGTTTGATCTTCCTGCTGTACTGTGGTGTGATGTGAATACCTGATATGAGACCAAAAGGTAGGTGTTCACCAGGTGGTTACTGGAGCTAGGGGTGGGGGTTTGATCTTCCTGCTGTACTGTGGTGTTATGTGAATACCTGATAGGAGACCAGGAGGTAGGTGTTCAGCAGGTGGTTGGTTATTGGAGCTAGGGGTGGGGGTTTGATCTTCCTGCTGTACTGTGGTGTGATGTGAATACCTGATAGGAGACCAGGAGGTAGGTGTTCAGCAGGTGGTTATTGGAGCTAGGGGTGGAGGTTTGATCTTCCTGCTGTACTGTGGTGTGATGTGAATACCTGATATGAGACCAAAAGGTAGGTGTTCAGCAGGTGGTTACTGGAGCTAGGGGTGGGGGTTTGATCTTCCTGCTGTACTGTGGTGTGATGTGAATACCTGATATGAGACCAAAAGGTAGGTGTTCACCAGGTGGTTACTGGAGCTAGGGGTGGGGGTTTGATCTTCCTGCTGTACTGTGGTGTTATGTGAATACCTGATAGGAGACCAGGAGGTAGGTATTCAGCAGGTGGTTACTGGAGCTAGGGGTGGGGGTTTGATCTTCCTGCTGTACTGTGGTGTTATGTGAATACCTGATAGGAGACCAGGAGGTAGGTATTCAGCAGGTGGTTACTGGAGCTAGGGGTGGGGGTTTGATCTTCCTGCTGTACTGTGGTGTTATGTGAATACCTGATAGGAGACCAGGAGGTAGGTATTCAGCAGGTGGTTACTGGAGCTAGGGGTGGGGGTTTGATCTTCCTGCTGTACTGTGGTGTTATGTGAATACCTGATATGAGACCAAAAGGTAGGTGTTCAGCAGGTGGTTACAGGAGCTAGGGGTGGGGGTTTGATCTTCCTGCTGTACTGTGGTGTTATGTGAATACCTGATACCAGACCAGAAGGCAGGGGTTCAGCAGGTGGTTACTGGAGCTAGGGGTGGGGGTTTGATCTTCCTGCTGTACTGTGGTGTTATGTGAATACCTGATAGGAGACCAGGAGGTAGGTATTCAAGCAGGTGGTTATTGGAGCTAGGGTGGAGGTTTGATCTTCCTGCTGTACTGTGGTGTGATGTGAATACCTGATAGGAGACCAGGAGGTAGGTGTTCAGCAGGTGGTTATTGTAGCTAGGGGTGGGGGTTTGATCTTCCTGCTGTACTGTGGTGTTATGTGAATACCTGATAGGAGACCAGGAGGTAGGTGTTCAGCAGGTGGTTGCAGGAGCTAGGGGTGGGGGATTGATCTTCCTGCTGTACTGTGGTGTGACGTAAACACCTGATACCAAACCAGGAGGTAGGTGTTCAGCAGGTGGTTATTGGAGCTAGGGGTGGAGGTTTGATCTTCCTGCTGTACTGTGGTGTGATGTAAATACCTGATAGGAGACCAGGAGGTAGGTGTTCAGCAGGTGGTACAGGAGCTGGGGTGGGGGTTTTGATTTTTCTGCTGTACTGTGGTGTGATGTAAATACCTGATAGGAGACCAGGAGGTAGGTGTTCAGCAGGTGGTTACAGGAGCTGGGGTGGGGGTTTGATTTTTCCTGCTGTACTGTGGTGTTATGTGAATACCTGATATGAGACCAAAAGGTAGGTGTTCAGCAGGTGGTTATTGGAGCTAGGGGTGGAGGTTTGATCTTCCTGCTGTACTGTGGTGTGATGTAAATACCTGATAGGAGAGCAGGAGGTAGGTGTTCACCAGGTGCTTACAGGAGCTGGGGGTGGGGGTTTGATCTTCCTGCTGTACTGTGGTGTTATGTGAATACCTGATATGAGACCAAAAAGGTAGGTGTTCACCAGGTGGTTACTGGAGCTAGGGGTGGGGGTTTGATCTTCCTGCTGTACTGTGGTGTTATGTGAATACCTGATACCAGACCAGGAGGTAGGGTGTTCACCAGGTGGTTACAGGAGCTAGGGGTGGGGTTTGATCTTCCTGCTGTACTGTGGTGTGCTGTGAATACCTGATACCAGACCAGGAGGAAGTTGTTCAGAAGGGGGTTACTGGAGCTGGGGGTGGGGGTCTGATCTTCCTACTGTACTGTGGTGTTATGTGAATACCTGATACCAGACCAGGAGGTAGGTGTTCAGCCAGGTGCTTACAGGAGCTGGGGGTGGGGGGTTGATCTTCCTGCTGTACTGTGGTGTTATGTGAATACCTGATATGAGACCAAAAGGTAGGTGTTCAGCAGGTGGTTATTGGAGCTAGGGGTGGAGGTTTGATCTTCCTGCTGTACTGTGGTGTTATGTGAAATACCTGATAGGAGACCAGGAGGTAGGTATTCAGCAGGTGGTTATTGGAGCTAGGGTGGAGGTTTGATCTTCCTGCTGTACTGTGGTGTGATGTGAATACCTGAAGGAGACCAGGAGGTAGGTGTTCACCAGGTGGTTATTGTAGCTAGGGGTGGGGGTTTGATCTTCCTGCTGTACTGTGGTGTGATGTGAATACCTGATAGGAGACCAGGAGGTAGGTGTTCAGCAGGTGGTTACTGGAGCTAGGGGTGGGGGTTTGATCTTCCTGTTGCAGGTAACATGCAGGAAGCGATGTAGAGATGGTCCACACATAGGCATGGTAATCAGCTGAGTTCCTTGCTTAATACAGTCCAGGTGAGGCACATCTGCAATGTCCTGGGGAAACATCCAAGTGTGACAAGAATTAAAACACAGGGTTTATATATTTGATTGGTGTTTTACAGCGAACTCAAAATTATTTAACTTTATAAGACCGCGGCCAAGCATTATGAAGGGGATTACGCTTAATCATCCGCAGGTTGCTACAGATCTTCCCACATACGCCAGAGAGGAAGCCAGCATGGCCTTTTTTTCTTGTTTTTTTCATAAGCGCAGTGATAACACTATATGGGTTATTGCCTCACATCCAAACCAAATTCAATGATGAAACAGAAGACAGAAAACTTGACAAAATGTACAATACAAACCTTGGGCACAGCCCTAGGTATAGACTCCAATATACCTCATTATTACTCTATTTAAATGACCTAATTTTTAATACATGATAAAAGTTGCCCATTTTTTCTCATTCTAGCCATTGATCTTGGAGAGGTCTTTTACAGGTTTATTCAGAAGGCAGATTGTTACTATACCAAAGAAAGGTCAGATTCAGTTATATTTTCTGATGATTTTTTGGGAGGAAAATTTTAAGTTATTTAATAAAATGTAGTTTATCTTTCCTACTAACATTAAGCGCATACATCAACACTGGTAATAAATCTTTGACTTTTTACCAGTTCTGAAGGCATCCTCGCCCCCTGAAGGACAGACAGCAGCCAGGTGTGTGTGCCAGTATACAGGTGAGGGCTGTTCCAAGACATCCAGGTAGACAGAGCTTCCAAGGTCAAGGTGCTCTGACTGCCAAACTGTAGAGAAACAACCACGAGAAATCACAACCATATACATATGCAGACTTATCTATTATTTCATGGGCGGTTAACCATATAACAGAATATTCCACTGACGCAAAAGTGGTCAGGTGTAATGAGGGAAGGAAAGTGCACTGAGTAAACCTGGCAATGTCCTCTGTCAGGTGCATTTTCCTGAGAAACTACCCGAGGTGCTGCAGCCTATAACCCAATGAGAGACCAGTTTCTTACCTACTGTACTTTAAAAGTCAAATATTTTAAAAACTTCTAAACTTTAATAACCTGTAAATACCTGTCTGGAATTTCTACACTGTCAACAGCATTATGTAAGGTTTATTCTGCAATATTTTTAAATATTGAGCCTGTGTTTCTCTTAGGACTGAGATAACTTTCTCACAAGTCAGAACACTGTGTCACTACAGCACAGCAATACAGTGTGTCCACATGAAGTGCTTGCATGCTGAAATACACTGAGTCAACACTAAGTCCTTGAGTTCAGCAATACAGTGTCAACACGAAGTGCTGGAGTGCATCAATACGCTTTGTCAACGAGAAGTGCAGCAATACACTGTCAACACGCAGTGCTGGAGTGCATCAATACACTTTGTCAACGAAAAGTGCAGCAATATACTGTCAATAAGAAGCGTTTAAGTGCAGCAGTACATTGTGTCAACATCACAAAAGTCCTTGGTGTAGGAATACACCGTGTCAATAACAACGTCTTGACTCCAGCAATAACAGTAAATGAGCAAAGCGTCCTTAAGTCACATACACTTTTTCATATTGGAAAAAAAAGGCAGAAAAAACCACAAGTAAATAAGAGCATCTGATAGTCAGTGTTATTTAATACTGAGATGAGAACGCTTTTCATGATGCAATGCTTGTCCATTATTCCTTGTAAAGTGACAAACAACCTTCTGGCCCTTTCTAGCTGGTAGCAGCTGTGCTTGTCCTGGATCAATGGCCACAGACACATCACTTATATAAAAATATACTCTGTCATTTGGCTCTGAGCAATTAACAGCACATGGCAGTATAAAGGAATATACACGTGGCAGATATAAAAGTGTTATATATACCAGTACACACAAGGTGGAGCGTTCACAAAAAAGTAATAGCCAGGCATGCCAGGTTTAGAAATTTATGTTAAAAATAGTATAGGCAGGCTTGCTGATTTGGTTGTCAGTTATGATTAACAACCATTTCTGACTCTTACTTCATTTCAGAGGCAGAGGATTTGTCCAACATGCCGAACATGCCGTGAGCGTCAGCAGTTAATGAGCAAAGCCAGTGACATAGGTCGTGAACAAATAATTATCATCCATCAATGGACCAAGCCTGTGCTTCTGCGCATTCAAAAAATTCCCCACCTGACATCACTTTCCCAAATTTCACTATACTGATGGAAATATCAGAATGATAATACCAAATACGCTTCAAAAAATAATAAATACTGAGCAAAGACCATCAATCATGCAATCATGCACTCATGTCTGCGACCAGTCTGCCATCATTCTGCGACTATTCTGCAAAAGCACTATAATTTTATCAGGCTTGCTATGATAACATGAACACTTGCATGACACGTCCGTTGTTCAGATGTGTGGAATAACATACAACAGGTGTACAATGAGACACCTCTATCACTCAGACATGTGTACAATAACATGACAGGTGTACAATATGACACCTCCATCATTCAGACATGTGTACAATAACATATGACATGTGCACAATAACATATGACAGGTGTACAATATGACACCTCTATCACTCAGACATGTGTACAATAACATATGACAGGTGTACCATAACATATGACAGGTGTACAATATGACACCTCTATCACTCAGACATGTGCACATAAACATTTGACAGGTGTACAATATGACACCTCTATCACTCAGACATGTGTACAATAACATGACAGATGTACAATATGACACCTCCATCATTCAGACATGTGTACAATAACATATGACAGGTGTACAATAACATATGACAGGTGTACAATATGACACCTCTATCACTCAAATATGTGCACAATAACATATGACAGGTGTACCATAAGATATGACAGGTGTACAATATGACACCTCTATCACTCAGACATGTGCACATAAACATGTGACAGGTGTACAATATGACACCTCTATCTTTCAGACATGTGTACAATAACATGACAGGTGTACAATATGACACCTCCATCATTCAGACGTGTGCAATAACATATGACAGGTGAACAATATGACACCTTTATCATTCAGACATGTGTGCAACAACATACGACAGGTGTACAATATGACACCTCTATCATTCAGACATATGTACAATGTGACACTCCAGTCATTCAGACGTGTACATTATGGCATCCCAATCATTCAGACGTGTACAACATAACGCCCAAATCATTCATAAATGTGTACAATAGGACACCCCAATCATTAAGACATATTTACAACAAAACGCTCCAATCATTCAGACATGTTTACAATATGACACCCCAATCATTCAGACATGTTTACAATATGATACCCTAATCATTCAGACATGTTTACAATATGACACCCCAATCATACAGACATGTGTACAACGTGACACTCCCATCATTCAGATGTGAACAATATGACATACCAGTTATTCAGGTGTATGTACTATATGACACCACTATCATTCAGACATGTGTACAATATCACACTCCTATCTTTCAGACATGTGTATAATATGACACCCATATCATTCAGATATGTGTACAATATGACACCACAATCATTCATACATGTGTACAATATGACACCCCAATAATTCAAACATTTACAACATGACACCCCAATCATTCAGATGTGTACAATGACACTTCAATCATTCAGACAAGTACAATATGACACTCCAATCATTCAAACATGTGTACAATATGACACCCCAATCATTCATACATGTGTACAAAATGACTCCCAATAATTCAACATGACACAGCAGTCATTCAGATGTGTACAATACACCCAAATCATTCAGACATGTACAATATGACACCAGATACAAACACGTACAATATGACACCAGATACAAATCAGTACAATATGACACCAGATACAAATGTGTACAATATGACACCAGATACAAATCAGTACAATATGACACCAGATACAAATGTGTACAATAACAAGGATACTAACCATACTGTTGACCAGAGATTCAAACACTATGTCCTCATCACCAGTAGGAGGTTGGATTTTAGAGGCTGTAAGAGTTAAGGTATAGCAGCACTTCACCATCTCAAGAGCTTCTACAACACAAAAGAAAATCACACATTTACTTATTTTATTTGCATACTACATTGTACCATAGAATATTTTCGTTCTACATGTATGCTAAACGTCAAATTTATGGTTCATGAAATCCGAGTAAAATCCAAAGGAAACAAGCAGTCATTAACAAACCTTGATTTATTTATCTATGTGACTGTTGCTCAAAGCTATTCTCAAGAGTTTTTTTCCTGTATACAATGCACAGTTTGGTAATCCATAGTTAACATGCTAGCACAGCACAATCATCCAGAAGCCTCATACCAATGCAATCAGTACGAGTTCAAGTCCAGCTGATGTTAGCTACTTCTCTCGTCATGTGGGAATGTCTGCCAGCAAACCTTCGGATGGTGTGTGGGTTTCCCCTGGGCACTGCCAGTTTTTGTCCCGCCATAAAGCTGGCCGTCACATAGTATACGTGAAATATTCTTCAGTACAGAGTAAAGCAAATAAATATACAATGACAGACATTTTTATGGACCGAAGAAACCGGAGGGCAGAGTGTAAACCCCAGACCAATGGCAAGTCAGAGACAAACTTCCCTATGTGATGTGAAGACAGACAATGTTTGTAGACTGCCCAAATGACCACACTTGTGTCACTGATAAACTAACTGTCACAAAGGCTCCACAAACAGCGAAAGCGCTGTTAATTTTAACAAAGGCACTGAACATATAGAACCTCACCTGCTTTTGTTAAGTGATCCTTACTCGCTGAGAACAATGCAAAATAATATTTTTTTAATGACTCTTCATTCAAACGAAGCACTTCTTTCCCTGACTTGACAAAATGGTGCTGGCTGAGGCGCTCCTTTTCTGTGTGTCCATGGACAAGCTGTAAGAATAGTAGCTGTCCGAATCTCTCCAGAGGCCCCTCAAATGCATTCTGAAAGAAAGAAATGCATTCTGAAAGCAACAAACGTATTCAGTCTGAAGGAAACAAATGCATCCTGAATGAAAAAAAATGCATTCAATCTGAAGAAAACAAATGCATTCAATCTGACGGAAACAAATGCGTTCTCAAAGAAACAAACACCTTCTGAAAGAATTTAACTAACACATTCTCAAAATTCTCAAAATGCTGACAGATATCCACGCGTACATATAAGTACATGTGCAACATATGTAACAAAAAGACAACAAACTGTTCGGTATGGCACCAAGCATATTTTAACATACCAATAGATGGGGAAGATTTAAAATTAAATCTCACATTTAAATCAGAATATCCATCAGTTTAATTATGCCAAATTTAAAACGGTCACAAATATATCTGAGCCGTCATCATGGTGGAATGTGGTTCAGGATACACTGTATATACATGTATATCTGAGCCACCAGCATGGTGGAATGTGGTTCAGGATACACTGTATATACATGTATATCTGAGCCAGCAACATGGTGGAATGTGGTTCAGGATACGCTGTATATACATGTATATCTGAGCCAGCAGCATGATGGAATATGGTTCAGGATACACTGTATATACATGTATATCTGAGCCAGCAACATGGTGGAATGTGGTTCAGGATACACTGTATATACATGTATATCTGAGCCGTCATCATGGTGAAATGTGGTTCAGGATACACTGTATATACATAAATATCTGAGCCAGCAGCATGATGGAATGTGGTTCAGGATACACTGTATATACATGTACATCTGAGCCACCAGCATGGTGGAATGTGGTTCAGGATACACTGTATATACATGTATATCTGAGCCAGCAACATGGTGGAATGTGGTTCAGGATACACTGTATATACATGTATATCTGAGCCAGCAACATGGTGGAATGTGGTTCCGGATACACTGTATATACATGTATATCTGAGCCAGCAGCATGATGGAATATGGTTCAGGATACACTGTATATACATGTATATCTGAGCCAGCAACATGGTGGAATGTGGTTCAGGATACACTGTATATACATGTATATCTGAGCCACCAGTATGATGGAATGTGGTTCAGGATACACTGTATATACATAAATATCTGAGCCAGCAGCATGATGGAATGTGGTTCAGGATACATTGTATATACATGTATATCTGAGCCACCAGTATGATGGAATGTGGTTCAGGATACACTGTATATACATAAATATCTGAGCCAGCAGCATGGTGGAATGTGGTTCAGGATACACTGTATATACATGTATATCTGAGCCGTCATCATGGTGAAATGTGGTTCAGGATACACTGTATATAAATGTATATCTGAGCCACCAGCATGGTGGAATGTGGTTCAGGATACACTGTATATACATAAATATCTGAGCCAGCAACATGGTGGAATGTGGTTCAGGATACACTGTATATACATGTATATCTGAGCCAGCAACATGGTGGAATGTGGTTCAGGATACATTGTATATACATGTATATCTGAGCCAGCAACATAGTGGAATGTGGTTCAGGATACATTGTATATACATGTATATCTGAGCCAGCAGCATGATGGAATGTGGTTCAGGATACACCGTATATACATGTATATCTGAGCCACCAGTATGGTGGAATGTGGTTCAGGATGCACTGTATATACATGTACATCAAAAAGCCACTACATTTTCATCACATCCCACCACTTATTTATCTGAGTGGGATTTAACGCCAAAGTTAAGTCTAGCTCTCGTTAACTTAGCAGGCAGTTGTCAGGATTATTGGCGGATAAAACACAGGGGAATAAAGAGCCTCTTCAGCAATTATTTTATTTATTTATTTGATGGTATAACACCATCCATACTTTTATTTTTTTTTTAACTTTATAAACCAGCATGTATACTGAAAAATGATATGGTAAGTTGCCGTGTATAAGCTGTTGGGAAAGGAAGGCTTTATCGGCCAAGAAGATCTATACTCCAGCTGGCATGCCAATATCATCCGCTGTGAGCACTTTACGGGAGACTTCTCTGATCTACCGGCTTACTTTCAGTGTGTCTCAGTTAGCGAGTGTCTGTAATTACTGAGAAGGGACGGTATCTAAAACTTTGCCAATGACTTATTGCACATTTTGTCTTATTCTGGGAGTTTGTTTGATCTTAGACCGATGTCTTAAGGGTTGTTTGGAAGGTAGGATGATTATGATATCCTATTAAGTTTCAGAACAAAAAGTAATATTTTTGGACATTTATTTGCCTCAAAAACTACACTTTTTGGAGGTGAATCCGATGGCAGTCAGGTTTATTAGTGGAGGAAACAGATTTAAATATGTCATTCTGATTGGCCAACAGCCTGATAGCAGTAAATTAGAGATACTCCACTCCAAAGCAACGTACTCCACTGGACAAAGTAAGATACCCCACTGGACAAAGTAAGATACCCCACTATACAAAGTAAAATATCCAACTAGACAAAGTAAGATACTCCACTAGACAAAGTAAGACACTCCACCAGACAAAGTAAGATATCCCACTAGACAAAGTAAGATATCCCAGTAGACAAAGTAAGATACTCCACTAGACAAAGTAAGATATCCCACTGGATAAAGTAAGATATCCCACTAGACAAAGTAAGATACTCCACTAGACAAAGTAAGATATCCCACTGGACAAAGTAAGATATCCCACTAGACAAAGTAAGATACTCCACTAGACAAAGTAAGATATCCCACTGGACAAAGTAAGGAAGACATAGAATTTAACCTAATATACAAGCACCCCACAATTTTCCTCAAACCCATTTAACATGTTCTCACTGCGATATATGTGAATAATTGCTGAGGTGGTGTTAAGCCAAAATCATTCATTTATTCACTTAATAAATTGCACACACGAGAAGACTCTCAAATATGACTGCAAATGTAACCGGAATGACACCATGGCAATTCATCAATCCATCCACCCATCAAATCATTTTACTCACCTCAAACGTAGTTTTGGACAAATGTGTTGAGTCATCAGATTTGTCCTCTCCAGTAGCTGTGGATTCAAGTTTCTGTGAAAAAAGGCAAATAAATAAATAATAAATAAACATAACATACAAAATAAATTCACTAAATTAAGCTTATTTAGGTGTCATAGAGCCAGTACAGGTTATACAGGGCAATAGAAAAACAGCTACTAGAATTTCACAATAATATGTTAGACAAAGACACCCAGTGATCCAATAATCCACAAAATGTGTTGACGAGCACTGGCTGAGAGTTTAGAGTGTCTTTTATTCCGAATCAACAGACCCAGGTTCAAGACCAAGTCATGTCGTACATACATAAAAGACTCTGACATTGGCAATCTTGGTATTTCTCTGGCCTCTTGGCCGGGCTGATGTTGATACAATGTGACTTGATACAAAGGTGTCAAGGGAGGCAGGGGTCAAACTGTTTCATATTACGAGATATTCGGAGTGAAGACCTTGACAAAATCTGAGTTCATCCAATCTGATTCAAAGGTCACTGTGTAAAATGTATATGACTTGTGTTCCTTTTTTATCATGTAAAACATTATGGAAATGGACAAAATACAACAATCAATCATTTACATGTCATCATTTTAATTATGAGCTCTTCAAAATGACTGAATGACCAAACATTTCAATCTATGATGCTTTATGTCCTTGGCATGGTGTTTCATTGAGGCAGCACTAGAAATTAGGACCAGCTACTGCTACTAGGAGACATCATTGTGAAATATTGGAAATGTAGTAAAGAATGTGAGGTCAAACACCAGGCAGTAGTACAGGCCAATCAGTCAGAAGATATTCACAAATGCCTGGCTTCTAATTCAGACAGCATATGTTGAATCTTTCAAAGTCACAGTTCATGGAAGAGTTAAAACATACTGAATATGAATTCGACCTTGGAAAAGAACTTAACCATGGGTCAAGGTGGTAATACATTATAATTAAGGTCATAGTTTTAATGGAGAAGGCAGTATTTACATGAATCTGCCCGATTTCCTCCCACCATAATGCTGGCCGTCATGAGAAGGTCTGCCAACAACCTGCGGATGGTCGTGGGTTTCCCCCGGGCTCTGCTCAGTTTCCTTCCACCATAATGTTGACCGTCGTCGATCAAGTGAAATATTCTTGAGTACGTCGTAAAACACCAATCCAATAAACAAATATACGATAATCCCATAATGAATAATTAGGATTTATCTCCACATTGGCACGAGTCAAAAAACAAGAAACTACACACGAGTACCTGCTACGTGCCATGGTTCAAAATTAAGGGTGCATGTGTGTACGTTTTGGCCGGTGGACCTAAAAAAGTTTATCTACAGAGATAACCATTTTGTAAATATAAAAATTTACCTCAAGTTTAACGACTTTGTTAGCCAGGGTGCACTCACAAATGATTTTCTGATTTATCCAGATCCGCAAAGTACCGCTACCTATTCACTAATGAAGTAAACATGAACAGTTGCTGTATTTCACCTAAAGTTTAGCTTTTTTTCAAGTGACACATTTTGCTTGATTGATTAATCCACCTTATTAGGCCATCTAAGATGTATTTAATTTGGATTTTATAAAACACTCAAGAATATTTCACTTATGTGACGGTGAACAGCATTATGATGGGATAAATACCCACAACCATCCGCAGATTGCTGCACCTGCCCGAGTGATTAGAGTGTCACACTGTGCATGCGTCTGAATGATTGCAGCGTCACACTGTGCATGCGTCTGAATGATTGCAGTGTCACACTGTGCATGCGTATGAATGATTGCAGTGTCATACTGAACACCTGTCTCAATGATTGGGGTGTCACACATTGTATGCGTCTGAATGATTGTTGTGTCATATTGCACACGTTTGATTGATTGGGGTGTCATTGTATAAGTCTGAACATTTGGGGTGTCATGTTGTAGTCTACACGTCTGAATGATTCAGTGTCATACTGTACATGTCTGAATGACTGTAATGTCATATTGAACATGTCTGAATGACTGGAGTGTCATATTGTACACTTCCTCTCTGGCCGTACGTGGGAAGGTCTGGCAGCAACCTGCATATGGTTGTGGGTTTTCATCGGGCTCTGCCCGGTTTCCTCCCACCATAATGGTCGCCATTGTATAAGTGAAATATTCTAGAGTACGGCATAAAACTCCAATCAAATAAATAAATTAATCACACATTGTCTGAATGAATGAGTGTCACATTGACCACATGTCTTAATGACTGGGGCATTCTGTACAGATGCCTGAATGATTAAGGTGTCATGCTGTGCACGTCTGAATGACTTGGGTGTCCTATTGTTGACATATCTAAATGACTGGGATGTTACTGTACACACGTCTGACTGATTGGGGCCTCATATTGTACAAATGACTGAATGATAGGGGTGTTACATTGTACCCATGCCTGAGTTTTTTGGTGAAGTTTGATATTATTTTTTATCACAAAAGCCGTTGTTGACATTATAAGTATTGTTTTATGGTCTTTATGTACTTCTGAAACGGCATTTTTACAAGCCCAACTTTAAATGAAATACAGTATTTCCAAAATGTAGTACCAGAAAGATACCATGAAGCGAAAATTTGATACACCACTGTGCACATAACATTGATGTAGCTGTTTTTATGCACTCTTTTGAATTAGTTCCAGTCAGAAATAATCTCCGATCCCTGTGAGATTAGACACAGACATGACAAACCTGACAAACTTAACTGCAGAGGTAATCTGGGTCAAACCAGTGCTATGGCCTAGTTCTTAATGGGTGTGTCAATTCCTCTGTCTCCCAGAGACTCTGTACACATATATAGTACATGGATATACACAAACCAGTCACGGAGCATTAGATCTGTATAACATTGGCTAACACAATTCAAACCTCAACCCTCTGTGCGACTTAAACACATACCTGATATCAGGTATGTAACACCAATATAAGCCATTTTCATGGTTAACAATTATATTTTAAGAAGGAAAAGTTCACTCTGAATAGTGTAGGCAGAAAATAAATACGATAATAAGTTAAACATGCTGTACAGCTTTCAGCATAAGTATTCACTTAGAACAAAGAAGAATTCAGTGCAAAGCAAGTACACTGTATTCTGAAAAGATGGCTAAAATAATATGTTAATTTTAATTTAAGTCCTTGAATCATGAAAACGTTATCAAAACTAATCAATTTGTCTTGTTTGTCAGTTCAATTATCACACCTGATTCTGCGAGAAAATATACAGAGAATCAGGAATGAAATGCACAGTGATACTGCCCAAAAATATTGCCTTACACATTCGACAGAGTTTAAATACAATCATGCAAAACAAATTATTATTTAAGTATTATTTGAGTGTTATTATTTCAACCATGTACTCAGGAAGATTAATTAACTTTTACATGTATGAGAGTGATCACATTTATGTAAGGGCACAAAAAATATCAGTGCCCTGAATAAATCACTACTCTTAACCTGCTGACTTAAAGGGATACAGATTTGTTGCTGACAGAAAGGTAGTAACGTACATTTATTCCCGCACGACCATGGCTGCAGGATTAAAGGAATAAAATATCTGCAATCACCCAACATTTGTATCCATGTAATGTCAAAGCAGTAGTAGCTGGGTTGTAGCACTTAACTGTTCAAGGGTAGTGAGGCTGTGCAGAAAATGCCGTAGACATGGGTGTCTGTATAAGGGCCCTGGTCCACATGGCTACAATAATATTGCACCCCAAGTCCTAGGCACATGATCAGTTTCACTGATAAGCACAAAGACAGCTCATCCTGTTATCTATTACTATTTAACTATCATTGAAGGAACCACTCTATGTAGTGAAGATGGCTGAAAAATATTGATGTATTTCATCATCAATTAATCCACAGCAATCTGGGACAAAATATGTAATTGTATCTCACCTACTGTATGTGACAAGGCAGATTTACTCTTCCTGATCCCTGGATGTGCATTAGTGATAAGATGCCTTGGGTCAGTGCAGTTTCAGTTTCATCTTATATTATGACTATAATACGCTCTCTGTGTTTGCTTTACATCACTGCCATCGCTAGCAAATTTTTAACAGAACAACACCACGGTCAATGGGGTCACATTGATGAGGCAAGAAATGAGGTCAGAATCAACAAGTTCTGTTTCAACCTGTGTTTGTATTACTTACTGATACACATACATTCTCTTTATCTAAATTAAGCACAACATGATTCTGGCCGACACCTGAAACAATGTTATTGATGAACGCTGATTAAATAGTTTTGCCCGAGGACGGCAGTGGTGAGGTTAAGCCTACATGGGTTGCACAGCCTCCACAGGTCATGCTCATCTAGTGGTGGCAAGGCGTAAAGTGAGCAAAGAGAGCGGCACATGCAGTGTAAGGAGTATGAGCTGTATGATGTAACTTATACTGTTATTTACAATGGCATGATGTAAGTGGGAAGGTCTGGCAGCAACCTGCAGATGGTCGTGTGTTTCCCCCGGGCTCTGCCTGGTTTCCTCCCACCATAATGCTGGCCGCCCTCATATAAATGAAATATTCTCGAATACGGCGTAAAACACCAATCCAATAAATAAATAAACAATGGCATGAAATTGAACGACTGTAAAACATGGTGAAATGTGTCAACTAAATGATGACAGCTTGTGTATTAGTGACCAAAAATGCCTCTAAGAATTTTCTCATTATTCAAAATCGTTGAGAATTGCAAGCATTATACAAAACTAAACGAGAAATTTCCAGTGCATCAACTACTGACGAAAACTGCACCTCAAATAATTTCACCAAGCCCGTTGTGTCAACCTTCACTTTGCCTGAATTGCGCCGCAGTCCATGGTAACTAGCTCCTTGATTGTCTTTATCAGTCCCATCAGACTGGTCCTCTGTGGCCATCAGATTCCCCATGTTGTAAAAGTTTGAATTTAAACAGTAACTCAACGACACATTTCCGATCGGCTGTCAGCTGAGTAACCTTTGACCCCAGATCTCCTAACAGAGATGTTCTGCACCTCATGCCGGATCTGTGCGGAGAACCTGCTATAAAATTATTACGCCAGTACAACAGTTATAATGTTACCTGTCAGCTAAAATGCATTTTTTGGCTCAAATTTCAACATCTTTATGGTAAACATTTTCCAATCAGTATTGTAGTTTTTGCACAGCAGTAGAGATTCAGACAGTTTAACTGTGTGGATACATGGGTTTATGTTTTATAGAAGATTTACCAAACTGTGTACTTAGGTCCTCTGTGACGAAAAATGCCATCTTTGTTTGATGCAGGTTGCACGACGATGATGCGGTCATGGAATAAGAGATAATTTCTGAAGATTTGTCCATCTTGTACATATCCAAGATGGCTGGATGTGAATGTTCCACGAAGATAATCCCTGCCACGGTGGCATGGTGTCTTCTGCTGGGAGCCTCAGGCTCGTTTTTCGGAGTTATGTGAGTATTGGACCCAACCCCCAAATTATTCTGAGTGGGTGATGTTGTTGTATCCGGTTTCTGCCACACAGCGTTTGACACTTACCTGCTCTCATTCTTCGTATAAATCTCTACTAATTTGTCTGTATAAATTGTTATCAAATCTAGAACGTATTGTATGGCATTTTGAATAGTGCATGTGTACTCTTACCCGTATCCAAGTTCATTTGCAGCGACACTTTCAATCTCCCATTGCATCAAATCAGTGGTTACACGAATAGGTGTTTCACTTTCAGTTGTTCTTGTTACATTTGATTTAATTAGGTCCTTTTCTTGTGTTTTAGTTATGGGTTAAGTTAAGTTAAGTTACACCTAACCGACAGTATCTGTGAGTATTTTCTTCACAAGGATTGAAGCTTTGTGATCTGTAGTTTATAGACAGTGCATATCTGCACAGTTTTGAGATAACTGGATATTAGTCTGCTTAGCCATCGTGGATTTTACCGAAAGATAAGCTCCCTATACACATTCGTAGTCATATGACCTAAAAATTGTTAAATACAACGGTAAACCCTTAGCACTCACTCACTCCCTACACACTACTGTGATCCGAGTTCCTTCCAGGGCATAAAAGCAGTATGAGTTTGCTAGAGTTTAACTGTTGTAGTAAAATTCCGTGCCAAATCTGCACAACACTGAGTTCCAACACTGTTCGTTGTGGTCAGATTCTGAAGGCGACTTAAATTAAATGGAGTTCAAGCAGTAAAACTTTTATTTCATAAAATCTCAGATTTTTCTTGAAGCTGTAATGGTAATTACTTTGCCAGATACATTAGCAAAAGTAATTTAGATTGGCTCAGAAACTGAAATTAATTTTCCTAAGGTCAACTTTATCTAGGTTTGTATACCTCAATCTCTTAAACATGAATAAGTAAATATGGAAAATGTGTTGTCTGATCCCTTTACTTGCCAGTTAGTCAGTGCCATACCTGTGTACTGTTTAAAGATCCAGTGGAAAGTGTTGCTCACTATTTTTTTATGTGAAATAAATATAACATCGATATGTTATCCAGTATGTCCAGGCATTAATACTAGCAAAACCTTAGGTTGATTAATGAAATTCAAGTTGGTTGTTGAATGTTCATACTAGTATCGACAAGCAGAAGAATTCTCCATCAAAAACGCCTATTTAACTTGTCATAAAAGAATACCTTTATTGATAGGCAAATAGGATGTCCCATACATTGTAATCTACGTGCATTCATGTATGCCACAAACAGCTTAGTTGAGACTCAGTGCCAAGGTACCTTTATCACCAGAAGAGCTGGTAAATTGGTTTTGTCTGAGCTGCAGGTTAATGTCAGATCAGAGTGGTTATACTGTTCACAGTTGGTCATCTCCTTTCTTAGTAAATGACCTTTATTTAGTTCACATCATGGTGTTCTGCATTTCAATTTGTTACAATACTTGTGTCTGCCATGACTTCAAGCTTATTTTGTTATGGTGTTTTCTAACTCTTAAGATGCGTATAGGATGTTTTCAGTTATAAATTACCTAAGAAATTAAATTAAAATCAAATTAAAATGCTGCATTCAGTTGGAAATGGGTTATTATTGGCTGGTTTCTTACAAAGTGTCAGCACAATGTGGATTAAATATAGCCTATATGGTATTGTCCGATAAAATCATTCATTCATTCCTATTCAGTACTGAAAGTTAGCTCAAGGTAATTGAATTTTTGAACGAAGTCATTCAAGCAAAGCCAGGGGATACTCTTCAGTCATATGCATGCACATGTGTAGCTTTAAAAGGCTTTAAAATGATACTCTTGATGGCAAGACAAGTTTTTCCGACAAGAAATCGATCAGATTTAACCAAAAGCTCTCAAATGGTCCTGTCATCTTTATATGACTGAAAAATTGTTAACTACGATGTTGAACCCCAAGTACTAATTCACTCAGTCCTGTAAGGTGAATGAATCAATCAGAATTAAGCAAAGTAACACTTCAAAAAAGCTTAACCTCAACTGGAATAAAGTATGTGTCTGCTAGACTAACTTAACTATGGCACATATATACACTAGTAAATGGTTTTAGAAGTAAATAAATAAGGAGAAATAAATATGGTTGTTACGTATAACTTGTGATCTAAATATTCACTGCTTTATCTTCCAGATGCCCTTTCCTTTACACTGTGACGATTGGCATCCCTATTTATTCAGGAATAATTACCATATTTGTGGTTGCCAACTTCGCCTTGGCCACCTTCATGGACCCTGGTATATATCCTAAAGGTATGTATGTGCTTATGTTGCAATGCCCCTGAGCACTGCTGTCAATTAATGTGAAAAGCAAGTCATATCCAAGAACATGTGTATATGTGACAGTCGCATTTATAGTGCACCTGTCAGTGGTGGAGGCATAGTTCAGGGCTCAAATTAAGCGGCGAATTCTCATTTGGTTTTTGTATCGGTTACCACTGCTGTAAATGAAGGCTTTGTTTACGCTCTCCACTGCATGTTTTATTCTATATAAAACGATGGTTAGGAAGGGCATCTCGGAGATTATAACTGACTTGTACATTCCCTCACTAACCACATCAATAATGCGCTCATGTTTTAGAAATGTATGAGTTATCTGACCTGTCAACCTGATTAAGTTCAGCCAGTCGGCATTGCCGGGAAAAGAACCCGCGGCAAAATGACCAGCTGTTTAACATGTGTCAAAACTTCAACTTTTTAAATTTTGTTGGATACTTTCTGTTATTCCCTTTAACTGTTTTAGATTGAAGGATGTGAATTTCGGCATAAAATGTCTCACGAATCTGCAAGTCTTAAGGCATGTGAGAAATTTGGATTTCAGTGAGAATTTCATGTACGATCTGGATGACAACATGAAAATAACCAATCTTTGGTGCAAGATATGCAGTAAATATGTGGCGTAAATATGTGCAAAGCACCAAGGGATAACCGTCAGTTCCCTGCAGTCTATAATTTCGTATGTTGATGGCGTAAATTATGTACACAAGGCTAATGTGGCGAGACGTGAAACCAGACTCGCTCTATCCAGATAGACATTATGTGAAGTACACTCTACCACAACCACAACAACAACAGCCTCTTTTGCGTCTGCAGTGTGCCTGTCAGTGCCAGAGTTTGACGTCCTGTGTTTTTAACATAAATTTAGCATTCTTTCGTGCATTGAAATTGAGTGAACTAACATTCATTGACTTCTCTGTTTTTCATTATCACAGTGAGATTTAAAGTATGATTTTCTGTGTTTTTGACATTAATTTAGCATTGTGTCGAGCATTGAAATTGAGTGAACCATTGACCAACTGACTTTTTAATCCATGTCATTATCACAGTGACATTTAAAGTTCGATATTCTTTGTTTTTAACATAAGGTGAGCATTCTGTGGGACACTCCAAGAGAGAACTTGAGTTAACTGGTGTGATTTTTCACACACACATAATTTGTTCTTGGTTACAAGTTGCTGGATGTTCATTGTTGATAGTATTTTTTTTTTTTTTGAGAGATTAAATGAATAATACAACATTTTGAGAGCTCATAATCTTTTTTGTTTTAAAAGACGCATGGTAACCCATTTTTTTAAATGTATTACCAGTAACCAAATCAGGGCGGACCATAAACAGGTTACCAGAACCAGCTCTTAATTTGAGGCCTGTCATTTAATTATTGGCTTGTTCTAACCCTGTCCACATCTGCTGTGCTCAACTCAACTTCACATGTTGCAATGTCTGCCAATAGCTGCCCAGAGGTCAACTGATTATTTTACTGAAAACATAAAATCTTCAAACATGCAGTTTTACATACATGCACCACATGCCAGTAGAAAGCACTTGTAGGTGCATGATGATACTTTCAGGTCTTGCTCATCTCGTTGTGGTCGCATGCACTCATGGATGCTTTGATCTAAATGAGTTTAAGTATTTACATCTCTTTGCAAGTACTTAAAAGGCCATTTTCAGCTTTTTTAATTTTTGTTCAGAGTTTTTTCTCTGTTGTTTTAAGGTACAACGTTAAACCCCAAGCACTCACTCACAAATACGTCAGTGATGTGAAATATTGTCTCCATAATGACAAGTTTTGGTATTATGGGTTGTATTAATGAAGCATATAAAAGAACTGGATCTTAATGATGTCAAAAGCTTCTGTTGAAAGGTTGCTTTTGTGTACTACAACTTTTAAGGAAATATACAGCTGAAGTAGGAATACAAAGCCTGCATAGTTCTATTGTTTGTGATGACTCAGTATTGACATGCAAACATTAGATAAACTGTTACCACATGTTGCAAGGTTGCTATCTGTGCATGTGTTTGTGAAATTGTCGTACATGGTTAAAGTGATGTTCGTGGTCTTGTCTTCACCTGTGCATTGGTCGCTTAAGCCTAAAGTGTACAGTGTCTGTCGATTTGTAGGTCTGTACATTTTTTTTTTTTTTGTGAAGAGGGCTGAACAATTTGGTAATGCAGGTCTTTTGTTAATAGCATAATCTCTTGATAGCATCAGTACATGGTCAGTACACCTATTCTCATACAAGCTGTTTGTTAAAAACATGTCTGACATGCAAGAAATATAACCAAACAGCGTGTTACTGAAAAGCTGCACAGCTGAACAGAGAGGCCCAAAATGCTGTTAAAGTGGTGCATTTTCTGTCGTAACATTGCTGGACTATAGATTTTCTTTATGTGCACACGTACACAGAAGCATGTGTCCGACATGAAAGGAAAGCGTACATAGCTTTGGACTGATTTGTTAAAGGCGGAAAGTGGTTTCACGAGTTCCATACTTTGTGAGCAGTTATCATCCCAGGAAATATAGTAGGGTGTACATACATGTGTGTAGGTGTGCAGTTTTGTGTCAGTCAGGTCGTGTCCTGCTTAGTGTGTAGCCCAGTCTTTGCAGGTACCATGCAACAATAGCTGGAAAGTGGCAAGAAAAAAAAAAAAGAGTGATGACATTGGAAGGAGGTGTTCAACCCAAGTTTGAAATGAATGAATGAATGATTATGGCTTATCGGCAGTATTTCAGCTATATTATGGCGAAGGTTTGAAATGTAAATCTACAATTACAGTCTAAGCCCAGAAGTAAATCACACCATGCTAGTGTCTGGCTGACATTACCATAAAAACCCATGGATTTAGGAGCTTAACAGTGTACCAGTTTGGTGATGTCACACAGAGCATGCCAGCTTATCTAGACTGCTGCAGCTCATACTGTCCCCTGACCTAATCAGTGGTAATGGGGAAGAGGCTTGAGCCTTAATCAGCTGATGACAGAGGGATTGCAGTCGTAGTCATCCTACTGTGGAGGGTACCAGGATGTTCTTCCTGATAACGGTTTCTGCTGCTTCTCCCAAAGCTCTACTGGTAATACATACATGTACATTGATTGATATTCACCTGGGGTACATATATCAACACGCTCGGGAAGGTCAAAGCTTGAGGGCTTTTGTTTGGATCTTTTTGGGAAACATTTGCATACATGATGATGCGTGTAGGCCAACTACAGTGTTACAGCAATAGCACGCTGTGGCGTCATTTTATTATTGTCAAACAATCGTGGCCCAGTTCATCTTAATGATGTAATGTAGACAGTACGTTGTTACAGTGGAAACATCACGTCTTTCATGACAAAGATTTTTTCTCATACTTCATATACTTAAATATGAAATTAAAACAAGAGTCCAAAACATAAATAAATGTATCTGTGCCTAAATAAATGGCCAGTATTTGTGCATTATTTATACAGGCATTCAGTTTTCACTTCATCAAGATCATATACATTATCTTGAGATACAACCAAACTTATTCAGTATCTTAACACACTGATGTATTTGATGTTTTATCTCAAAACTGCTGTGAGTCCCAAAACTGAAGATAGATGCTTGTTTATAATGCATAAATGTTCTGTGCAAAGAGTAAACAGAAATACTGCTGGAAGGTTTGAAATGTCTTGTACATATAACCTGGGCATCAGCTGTTTGAGCCACATCTACAGATTGAACTGAATTGTATGTACGTCTAGCTCTTTCACTATTAAAACTTTCCAGGTGTATTGGTATGGAGACAGCGGCTGCTAGGTTAGATAGATATGATAGATGACAGACTGTAATATAAGTGCACATGTACTGGCTGTTCATCTGTATGCTAATCTAGCATGTCTAGATCAGGCCATTACAGTGTATCTCCAATGTACTAGGGTGTGTGTTTCTGCTTGATGTACAGTGTGATTTTGTTGTAGTCATGGAGTAGCATTGTGGAAAGCTGGAGTATGAAATACATCTATATCCCCAAGGTTTTCAAGTGTATACCTTCAGTCGTACGGCTTTTAAGATAGTAAAACCACAGTATAGCTGTAACACTACAGGTTTTTCATTATGACATTCATTCATTCATTCATTCAACAAGTCCTGTCCTGTTGTTTTCAGGTTGATAAAACCATGTTATGACAACAGTAATGTACAGCCAATGTATCATAAAGCCATAATCATTCATTTATTCCAGCTTTGATCAGAATTTGTCTACATTGAAAATTTTAACTTCCTGTTAATCACTGGTAAAGTCTGGCAGTTACGTATGGTTGATAGTGGGTTGAACACATGTATTGGATATGGTTTGGGGTATGAAGGAATTACTTTATAATGGCTCATACATATACCCTGTCTGATGGTCACTGGTATTGGAGCTCACATCTCTGAGCGGAAGCAGAATAACAAACGTCCAGGAAACAGGAATCTGTAATCGGTGGACTGTTACAAGAATCCAGTAACAGGTGTCAGCGTAATTTACAGCAGGCTTGCTTTAATGGATTTGTGCCTGAAGGACACGGTTTTAGGTTACGGATCTAAATTAACTATCTGTCTTTTTAGGCTAACATCTGATGTGGTGTAACCGGGATAAAAACACATTATTTTACCATTTTCTTCTCGTTCATCTCCCCCCCCCCCCCCCCCCCCCCCACACCGGTATTGAAATACAGAATTGCAGTAGTTTTGTAAAGTTGATGTCGTGATTTTTGTCACTTTGGCATATGTGGAGAGATGTTATATGGTTAAATGTTTCATGTGCACAGCATGAGCCACAGCAGCATTGGAGGGGCTCTAATGAGCTTCCTTCAAGGGTCAAAGGAACCTGTCTCACCATTTATACCACTGTCCCTTCTGTTTTCTGTATACACCAGAAGCTGAACAATGCAGCATATTGCTAATCACCATATATCTGCCTGTATTCTCTGCACTTTGTTAAAGGAGACCTCCGCTGTTATTGTAACTGGACCTTCCTGTGCCTCATCGAGCTAACGCACTGGTCTTCCTGAATCCAATCAGCCCGTGACCATTGAGGATTATACATGTACTGTACATATGTGATGTACATGTGCTCAGACCTGGCTCTCGTTGTTTCACTTCAGCTGACTTCTGACAGTCAGGAGGATTTTCAGGAACATGTAATTGATAAAGGGTGTGGTTTCCTCCAGGCTCTGCCTTGGTCTCCCAACCCGTGAAAATGACCTGCAGTTTGTATGTGAAATATTCTTGAAAACAACATTAAATACCATCAGATTGAAAAAAATATTCATGTACATGTAACTTAAGTAAGTCTGGACAAGGTATTGTGGATGAGTGTTTATTGATGACGTTACAAGTAAAAGACATAGTGAAAATGGAAACATGTTCTACATGTACATGTATTTCTCTGCAACTTGAAGCATCCAGTTGTACCCAGTTTTGTCGGTCACAGTTGTTCACGATTGCAAGATTTTATCAAACTTTTCCAAATAGGATTATGCCTATGTTGACTTTGTCTGCTCAGTACACCCGACTTCGTATGTGTTTAGAAGAGATTTGCTCTGTTATGAAGATGGACTGGAATTGATATAATTATCGTTTTCTTGTCTAATTCAGCAGCTGCTTCTAATCATTTAAAACAAGGAAAACTCTGTATTGGGCTTGTTAACAAATGGACCAGCAATAAGTGTAATATGTTCTAAGTCATAAAATACCATTATCATTACTACAAGTAGATGTACATGTGCATAGATTTTCATGGAGTTTGGCCTTAATTCCATGATGATGATTGGAAGGAAGATTGACTACAGCAGTAATCAGTCATAGACATTACAGCAGTCAGTCAGGATATTATTGCTTAACTTGTGTTTCGCATTTTATCAACTGTGAATGTTTCATTTCTGTGTTTGTGATGTGTTTAGAAGCTGTTAATGTAGATCGACCAACAGTTTTCCCTAAGGCTATGTGTTTTGCATTACTCATTTGTGACAGTACAATTTGATGTTTTTTGATTTCATATCCATTAGTACAGCTTTCATCTGGTGAGCAATAAAACATTTTGGTGGTATGAGTCTTCAGGAGCAAAAGTGATTTGCTTCAGAAGCCGTGAATCTTTATACCTCGTGTGCAATGCGTTGACATGACGACAAACTAATTATTAATAGGTACAAAGGTTAGGCCATCCTTTAAAATTCTTCGTTGGGGCATAATCAGATTGTGTTTAATAAAAAAGATGGCTTACAAGTTAGGTCAGATGGGAATTTGTGTTAAATTTTTTTTATTCTGGATAATGAAAGATATATTGGTTTTAAAGAAATTTAGAGTGAGAGAAAACTTAGTAGGGCTATTTACAATTGAAGGTTTGGTTGGTTTACGCCCAGCAACCAAACTTTTGAGGATGGATTTTACACGCAAAACTTTGATTTCAACAGTAACATTCCTAATGTCAATCGAGCAAGGGTGTTGAGATTTTTGTGTTGTGATCCAAGCATTATGATGATAAAAGGCTTTGAGCCCACCCTGTCACCAGCCCGTTATCTGCTGTGCGCAGCCGGATCAATAAGAGCTGTATGGCTGGCTGTGAGATGCACACGAAATTTGGGTGACATGGATGGACAGTGACTTTCAGGTGTAAACCCCATTGATTTCTGCCAAATTGGGCTATATTTATGACATAGCCCTGGGTCAGAGGTATCTGATCTGGCCATCGCCCCTCACAGACCTTAATTAAATAGCATTTAGGGGCAGCGCGGCCTTGTTTGTCTGTAGTTGGATTTGGTTGGTCTTCAGATGATAGCTTCAGGCATAGGTGGCAGAATCGCCAGACCGCTATTTATGCCCAATATATGTGACTAGGCTCACACACCAATGTAAAGCTTAATGTGTCAGCTATCGAACGAACATTGCTTGATTGACATTGGACTATTTTTCCCTGTTTTATGTGCAGTTATGTAAAGTTGAGTCCTCTGTCTCAAGCATTGGAGTTTTGAGCTTGATATATATATTAGGTGTAAATAGTGTGCGGACAATTCTGCCACCTATGGCTTCAGGTGGTCTCACACTCACGGACGATCTAGTGTGAAGGAACAATGACCCCGTCCCCCACTTCCCCCATACTTAGTGACCCAGTCGTGAACAGCCTTTCATACATGTATGGCTTTCACACATTACTGACCAACAAAACTGTGAAGTTTATGATCAAGCTCTTGTCCTGATCATTTACTGCAGGACCGATGGGCAATGAACCCTTGATTTACTCTTGCCTTCTACACATTTATGGTGAATGACCAAAGGTTTCGTCCATGACTGATGCCTCATTCTTATAGTCTGTTCTTACAGAAATGAACTTTTTTTTATGAAATTTTAGGTCATTTACTGTACATTTGTAAACTCGCGAGGAAATTTACATACTGGTACATGTACACATTTTGAGCCAAGTAGCCGTACATTGGAGTACATTGTCCTGAGTCAATCCGGCTCGTGCGAGCTTCTTCTCCGGCTGTACGTGGGAAGGTCTGGCAGCAACCGGCAGATGGTTTTGGGTTCTCCCGTGCTCTGCCCGGTTTCCTCCCACCATAAAGCTGGCCGCTGTCGTGTAAGTGAAATATTCTTGAGTACGACGTAAAACAGGGTATATTTATGATGATTGTTTTTAGTTTGTCAGAAATATTTATTTCAAACCCCACCCGCCATCAACTCTCACACCTCTCTTTTCCGGAGCTCTGCTTGGTTCATAAATCTAATCATTTTCAAATCATTATAAAGCAGTATTCATCCGGCAAGATACACTTTGGGCATGTCACATGTAAGTGTTTCTGGGAGTTTTTTTTTTCTATTTTTTGTTTCGGGGCCTGCACGTATGGCCAGTGTGATTAGTGTGCCAGCATGAGAGCTCCCGTCTGGCCGTACCTGGGAAGTCGGCCGGCGTATGGTTGCCGGTTTCGTCGTACCATAATGCTGGTCACTGTAGTATAAGTGAAATATTCATCAAATAAATAAATATTTCTTGTAATGATGGCACAACTGTTACTACTTATGCTGTATGTTCTACTACTTTTTCTATGTTGTAGCTCAAGATGAAGAGCTGAAGGATGATGAAGGGCGCGCTCCGCTCTATAAAAATGTGGATATCAAAGGCATCACGGTGCGGATGAAGTGGTGCACCACGTGTCAGTTTTACAGACCACCAAGATGTTCACACTGCAGTGTCTGTAATAACTGTATTGAGGTGAGACCAGGGGCCTCTTGCACAAAGCCATTGTAGGCTTAGTAATTACCAAGGCAACCTATGTTCTTCACATGTGTCAAGATGGTAGTTAGAATCAACTTGGCCTACAATCGCTTTGTACAAGTGGCCCCTGTCATTGAGGTGAAACACACAGCTGTACTCTGTTCTTTAATTGTGTTTTAATATGAAAAATTTAAATTAGTCTGTTTGCTGAAAACAGGTTTGTGGATTGATACGTTTATTAACGAAATTAATCATTTTTTTTTATTTTTTAAAATTAATCTTTTTGATCTTTTACATGTAGTCGTTACAATCTCTGCTCTTGATACAGTGGCACAATATAAAGTCCAAGGTCATTGTAAAAACTGATACAATATACATGTATATTTAAGAGGTTAAAATCCTGAATCCTATTAAAATGTTGTCAAGATGTTTATCTAAATGTGATTACCCTATTATGGTATGTCTGCATTGCCTCTGTACCTTTTTGACTGTGCTTAGAGGACTTGTTGTGGGCTAGGTGATGAAGATGCTTTCCGTGACTCGGATGCACAAGTCGACGGTTCAATCCCAGCTTTGGACATGGGATCCTGCCCATTGTTCTGAAGGCCTGGTTGGCATGTAATGCTGTATAGATTGTATTGCATATGGTTTCTAGGAAGATCACTTGCCTTCCACCAATACAACATAGATATTGAGCTAGACCTGGGGATAATAGTGTGTGCCTTGCCGCATGTCAAGTAACTGACGAATTGCCAACACGGTTACCTCCAATTGTTACCTCTGTTGTCATATAAGTGAAATACCCTTTGCATGTGAGCTTAAATCTCCATTTCTTAAGTATATAACAACCAATGTTCTGTCTTGATTGTAGACATTTGACCATCACTGCCCTTGGGTGAACAACTGTATAGGACGGAGAAACTATCGATATTTCTTCATGTTCCTTATTTCGCTGGCAGTCCACATGATCAACATTTTCGCTCTCTGTCTCCTCTACGTGCTCCAGCATAAGAAAGATCTCGCCCAGTACAACTGCATAGTTGGGTATCCTTTGGAATTGATAGAAATTCTGTACCGTAAATAAACTATACACTGCTCCCTCGAAATAACGCGTTCATCCGAACACAAAAGATTCATATCTTGTTATAATCGAATCTGCGTAAAATCAAACTCTGACAAGGGAGATAATTCGTAATGGCTAGAATAAGCAGAAGTGTGACTGGCAACAGTGGTACGGTTTGATAAAAAATGTACATAAGAATTTCAGGTACTTGTGTTGATCGAGTTACCCAGTTTAAATTCTTCGTGTAGAATGATTTACCATTGCTTTACCCGCGAATCCAGAGTCTGTTGTCTTCGAAAAAGGCGAACTGTAGACCTGCATGACAAGTGTTGAATTTCATCAGTGATGCCTTACGTGTTAGAAAATAAAAGTAAACAACTGGGAATCAACAGCAGCATCATACGTGGAGGGCTTTAATAGCGCCTAATAAGTGTGAAGGGAAGCAGTTCAGTTGAAATTACGTTTGTTCCTAGACTCCTGCCCGAACACGTTTTATTGTTTACCCAGGTATGTTAGGAATACGATTCTCAGCACAGTTTTTATTCGTCACAGTAACTTAGCATTATTTTTCACCAACTAATCATACTTCTGCACTGCAGTTCCTAAAGCAGTGAAAAAATTTGGTAAAAAGTTTATAAAATATAATGGTGATTTACTGTAGTAAAATCATGGTTGTTTTGTTAGAAGAAATTTTAAAATTTGGCATGGGTTTCCTCCTACCATAATGCTGGGCGCTGTTGTATGAATGAAATATTCTTGAGTGCAGCGTAAAACACCTATCAAATAAAATAAATAAAATTTGTAGTGGCAGAATTTTTTTCTCTTTCATGCACATGCAGTTTGTCACTTACCAAATTCATTTGTTAGATGCTGTAATTTGTTTTTTTAAACTATGGAGAAATCATAGATCCTCTTGGTTGTAATTGGTACAACACGCTGTACCAGTACTTTTAGTTTTTCCATCAACACAGACAGGCCTCGATAGCACACGTAGTAGAGCGTCCTCTTCGGGAGCAGTAGATCCAGGATAAATCCTGGGTCGAGTCACACCTAAGACCTTAAAAGAGGAAGTTGTAACTTCCTCACTTGGCGTTCAGCATGAAGAGGTATCAGTATAATGGCTCAGACGGGCAGCTTACTTGCCTTCGATAAGGGGTCTCAGTGAGGCAGCACGAGGTAAAAGAGCGTTGGAAATCTGTCTTGCACTCTAAAGATTCCTTCATCGTCATGACTGAAAAATCTTTAAGTGCGACATAAAACTCCAAGCATGCAATCACTCACTCCATCAGCACAGATGTCTGTTCACGTATCATGTGTATTGCCCTCTGGACAACAGTTGAATACTAGTGTACATCACATGAGCATCTGGACTACAGGTGAACATTATTGTACTTCATATGAACATGTGTATTGCCATCTGGACTACAGGTGAACATTATTGTACATCATATGAACATGTGTATTGCCATCTGGACTACAGGTGAACATTATTGTACATTATATGAACATGTGTATTGCCATCTGGACTACAGGTGAACATTATTGTACATCATATGAACATGTGTATTGCCATCTGGACTACAGGTGAACATTATTGTACATCATATGAACATGTGTATTGCCATTTGGACTACAGGTGAACATTATTGTACATCATATGAACATGTGTATTGCCATCTGGACTACAGGTGAACATTATTGTACATCATATGAACATGTGTATTGCCATCTGGACTACAGGTGAACATTATTGTACATCATATGAACATGTGTATTGCTATCTGGACTACAGGTGAACATTATTGTACATCAAATGAACATGTGTATTGCCATCTGGACTACAGGTGAACATTATTGTACATCATATGAACATGTGTATTGCCATCTGGACTACAGATGAACATTATTGTACATCATATGAACATGTGTATTGCCATCTGGACTACAGGTGAACATTATTGTACATCATATGAACATGTGTATAGCCATCTGGACTACAGGTGAACACTAGTGTACATCACATGGACATTTGTATTAGTGTCCTATTGTTGACCTTGACCTTCTCACAGTATCATAATTATGTGCCTGATAGGCCTCTTGCTCATACCTGTCATGGGACTGACTGGCTTTCATATTGTTCTCGTCGCGCGAGGGCGCACTACAAATGAACAGGTGAGGCTCCAGCTAAACTGCCTTGTTATTTACCTGTCTGTATCCATGGGTCTTGTTCATGGAATTTGAACTAAAATTTCCTCCATGGATAACTTCCTCACAGAATTCTTGTTTTCAGGTTTGTGGAAAAGGTAGGTTGATATACTACTGCTTAAGCATGTGTTTCAGCACCGAAGGTAATAGCTTATGACTAAAGGTAAGGTCACTTATAGAGTGTGTTGTTTCAGGCCTTTGGTGGCTTAGTCAACCAAGTGGTTGGTCTGGCAGTAGCTGTTAAGCCGCTGACGTCGCTTACTGGAATCAAGCTCTAGCTATTTTGGCCGTGGCTAATAGTCAGGAGGTTGAGCAGGTGTTTGGAGAATGTTGCTGCAGTACTCTCAACACACAATTATTCTGACTATTGCTGTACGAGTGAAAAATTCATGAGGTTCCCATGAAAGTTGCCCCAGTCAAATAAATAAAGAATTTGTCGGCAGAAGACTTGACAGTATGCTGCCAGCGCTACATGGGTTTGTATAAAGTAAGCGGTTGTGAGAAAGATCACCACTTGGCTTTCTTAGATGTTTTTTTTTTTTTCTAAATAAAGGTATTGAATCTTTGAATTGAACGATTTATGGATGTGTACGTGACTGTATTGCCATTTTTGCAAGCCCTGTGTAAGGCATGAAACCGCTGAACTGTCACGTCTTGCTTATCATCCAAACAGGTGACAGGAAAATTCAAAGGAGGACATAACCCGTTCACACGTGGCTGCAGTGCTAACTGTCGATACACGATATGTGGACCCCAGTGGCCACGGTAAGCTCGTTCAGATTTACACCTGTGATTTTTATGCTAAGGGAAGGGTTCAGGTGGCTACATTTCTAGACCCGCTATTTGTTTGATATTCTGAATAGATTTTGCAATGGAAGTGTTACTGCTGGAATTGATAAGAAATCCTCAAGATGAATTTTATAGATTCTCAATAGATTAATATGCGGTTACTGCTCAGGGTCTGATTTGACAAATTTATTTCTGGCTTAAAAATTGATTACAATGCAAAATTTCTTCTGGAATTTTTAGTTTAGTCTCTAGTTTTTTACCAGTCATTTTCTTGTGAATTTGCTTATTTTAAATGACTCTTAATGTGTTTTGCAGATTGGTCGCATTTTTACCAAAAAAAATGACAGTGAACCGCGATTCAAATCGGGTCACTTACATAGCAGCTAACAATGATAGTAAAATATATATGAATGACCGCAATGGCTACAAGAACAACCACAACACACATCACAAGGTAAGTCTGGCTTCTTCTCTGTTTCTATGGCCAGATTTCTAACTAGGTGTAACCTGCTCTCAGTGGTTAGTCTCGGGCTAGGCTGCACACTGTGTTCTTGTGTCACCTGATCATGTCGTCGTGTACAATGTCGCGTGCACCACACCCTCTCACAGCGTCGTGCCATGCCCACCACCGTGTCACACCCACTCTCACTGTACCACACTAATTCTCTCACCATACCTCTCCCGTTCTCACCCCACTTTGTTCAGCTGTACAGTTTTGTTTGGCTTAATGTGTGCAGCTTTATGGCGAGTACAGGCTTTCATGTGCCCTTGTGTAATATACATGTAAACTTTGACAGTCATTCAGGAACAGCTAAAATGTTTCAAGAGTGTGACATTTTCATTCAGATAAACGGATGCCTCTTTGCATTTGAACCCTTTGGCTGTGAAAACACTACTCTGCATGAAGTGTATGTTATATCTGTTTTGTAAGATAATTAGTCCTTCCACATTGACATGGTACACATTAGCAGGGAATTGGTTGGCTAGTTTAATATTTTCATGTGTGCTACTTGTAGGTTTATACCACCAAGCGGAATACTACCATTTAGAGTTATCTCCCTTGGATAGGACTTAACACACCGTCAGTCATCTGCATTACACCTAATGTGGCTAGATTTTATGAATTATAAAGTAACATTGCCACTTTGTGTCTGAAGTCTTGTGTGGTTTCTGACTGTAGTGGGGTACACTTTGCGAGACTTTTGTGACAGTTCTGTGATTTAGACACTTAACCTAATCTAAGGAGCGTACACTGTTTGTGTTTTTACAGTGTGATATTTGGTCCACTGGTGTCGTGTCCTTAATATGTAACTGTAGTACATATGTAAAGTGGTTGTGGGTTTGTTTCAGTTCTTCTGTGGATAATTTCTTTGATTTATGTCAACATTTCTTTGTTAATAACACTTCAGCGCTGGTTATTGCCCTTTTTATAGTTGTATCATGTTATGTTGCAGTGCTGTTACTTTTTTTTTTTTTTTTTTGAAATCCCAGGGTGAACTGATCACGATTGGCAGGCAAGACAATGGTCAGCCTTACTTATTGCATTGATAGTACTTGTAATTCTCCAGGTCCTCAGTATTTTTGACTGATCCACAGTTTGAGCTGTCAGAATTGATCTTTGTTGTATCAGTATAAGTGCTCTCGCATTGTATCCCTACACGTATGTCAAGATGAAACGGAATCTACTATTACATCCCCCACTGCCCCTCTACCATGTTAGTAATTCCCCTTATCTAGGGTCATTATTTGTCATAAGTTGTTACCTGGGTGAGATACAAATGGAGTGGTGTGGTGGTGAGGTGCATGCGAGGGTGCTCATGGTCTAACAGTCTACCCTAGCCCGGGTCTACTCAAAGAGTACCACACAGAAATGGAAACAGGATTATCTGCCCTTGCCCAAAAGCTCTTGTATACATTGATGAGATATCTTCCTAGGCCCGCTTCACAAAAGATAAATCATTTTTTCGTAACTGATCAAAATTCCCGTTCCTTGTGGCATTATAAACTAGTTGTCTTTTGTGGAAAAAGGTTATAGGACTTTATCACCTTATTTAAAGGTAGTATATACAATAGGATTAGAAAGTTCTCTGCAATTGTGCCCATGCCTGCTTTTTGTCTTGACCAATGCGTATCTCAGATGCTCTGTGCATTGTTTTGTAAAAATATATATATAACTTTCTGGGAGCTCTGTCCCATATTCTCGAATAGACACCAAGTTACTATGTCTGGGAGATGGTACAGAGCCTGGGTCCCTTGCGGCATGTACAGCTTATGATCTTCAGGCAGACTGATCCTGTTTTCATTGATTGTGTTGGCATTGTTTAGTTTGGTGCTGGCTAACACATATATATAGCAATCAGTTTGAAGCTGCATACTTTGTCAGCTGTAGCCTCTGCATGAAGCTGGTGACGAGTGCTAATTAGACCATCACTGCAAGAAAACAATATTACGTCAATTTCATACATGGATGATGACTGTAACATCTCAATCCACACAGTTTGAAGCTTATGCAATAAATCGATGAACTAACAAAGGTGCACTTTCTTTATAGGTGTCGCATGATGAATAAGAATGGTGTACACAGTTAAACACAGTGCTTGCTTAACTTTCCAATATGTACTGTGTAGAAGAAAAAAGCATTTTCTAGATGAAAATATTTCAGCAGATTTTAAATATAAGTTACAAATTATAACACGTACAGTAGGTATCATCACTCCTGTAACACGTACAGTAAGTATCATCACTCCTGTAACATGTACAGTAGGTATCATCACTCCTGTAACACGTACAGTAAGTATCATCACTCCTGTAACACGTACAGTAGGTATCATCACTCCTGTAACAGTTACGGTAGTCAAATTTGGTTCTCTTTAAAATGCATTTCAAAAGTTCAAAAAGTACAGCACAGTTTATCAGTAAGCAGGTATTGAAGAGTTTCCAGATGTACTAACACCTTTGTTACTAACAGTTTGTACAATAATAGATGTCTCAGCAGCTTCCTGTTTGTTGTAAATTGACCACTTACTGTCCACAGGGCAAATGTATGAACGTAAACGTCAGCAACTGACAAGTATAATTTTTGGCTTTTTTGAAAACAAGGTCTTTGCACTTGTAACGGGATTCAAAACAGCAAAGAGCATCCCACAAGAATGGAAAGTCTGAATATAAATAAGAGTGACAATAGTGTTCTTGATAGTGAACGCTTTTTGGAACCATGCTGAATAGAAGATGCCACTCAAGTGATCTAAAACTGAAAGCTGTTTTCTAAGAAGAAAAAAAGTAGCCTTGCTTTAAACTTGGGGGAAAAAAAGTTTCAAACAAGAGAGAATTACACATGACACATACAATAAGTAAAGAAAAAGAAATGATGAGCTTGAGTGGATTTTCATAACAGGGTGGCATGTAATGGTGGGCCAATCTGCTATTTAACCGGAAGCTATGAGATGAATTGGGGCAAACACAGCTGCTAAAAGGAGGACTACTCCTGGCTTATTTTCATTAAATGTACATGCAGTCTAGCTGCATATAGTGTAAGCACCTGAGCATCCACTGCTGAAGGTGTTGGCCACCTAGGTAATTTGCCCAGTTAATATCATATTTTGGATCAGAGGCCATCTCTATGGCATGTGTAAGTGCAGTGTATCTCAGTCAGAGAGCTGTATTTGCCCTAGGGTGTGTGTTCAAATGTATGAATGGGAGGCTCAAGTGTGGAGCTGCTATAGACTGCTCAAGAGAAGTGGCTCTCTAGAAGAGGAGGTTAAAAAGGCAGCTTTCTGTGAACAACTGTTCTCATCCAAAAATTCAGTGACACTTATATTGAAGCATGGTAACCATTATTGCATAGTATATAACACCAGCTCATCCATTTTAATGGGAAAACAATGGAGTAAAAGACCAATCATATAAATAAATGGTAAAAAATTAATTACTGATAACATGAATTTATCAGGTCTTTCAATATGTCATTATTGCTCACTTAGACAGTATTCTAACAAAACAGTGCAATTTTTGCCTACATACAATAGTGTTTTTGTTTTCACCAAAGGAAACAAAATTACATTCATGTACGTGATAAAAGGTCAAGATCAAAGTAAATTAAAAATTCTGTTATTCCATGCAAATGCTAGACACTGAAGTTTTGGTATGTCAGCAAGAAGTTGTTGTAGACAGGCAGCCATGATTACCTCCCCTTGGTGTGAGCTGGTTCCCTTGAGCTGGTAGAACTGGCAGACTATTGTTTTCTGTTCCAGCCTGATAGCTTGCTTGCTGATCATGATCCCCGGGATTCTATTGTCTAGTGTAGCCCCCCCTCATAAACTAACCTGGTAAGCATTATACCTTTACAACACAATGTTTTTCTACTTTCATGTTCCTGGTTTTATAGGTTCATTCAATTTATTTGTTAATTCACTGTTTTTCTTTTCTGGACATATTTTTTTTTTTTTTTTTTTTTTGCCTTTTACTTCCATCATACCACACCTTACCCATTTTGATGCTGTTGGAATGCTCCACCTGACTGTTGTGGTCATGTGACAATATATATTTGGCTCGTTACCTCATTCATTCATCATCTTAAAGCTACTCTTGTTTTAAGTGTTGCAGCCAGTATGCAGCCGTGGTTTTTACAACTACATGTTTGTGATCAGTACTTTAACTTAATGTCTTCAACCTGACAAAATTAAATTGGCATCCAGTCCTAGCCAAACTGGAGTTAAATTTAAAGTCAAAATGTTCAGAATGAAACTTACTAAAGGTTGTTTTGTAACCACTGTTTTTGGGAACGAGCATGGAATAGACTAATAAGTAAAACAATGATGTGTAATTCAGTTTATTTTCTTAACATCAATAGATTGTTAGGTTGTCAGGCTGCTTGCTCATCAGCTTCACAAAGCAGTTGTACCTGGTTTTGTCACTGGATTTCCTGGGAATTTTCATGAGCCAGATAACCCCAATTCCACAGATGCTTAGCCTTTGTCATATCGCCCTCAGAGTGAATACAGTTTTTTAGATGTTATTAGAACAACACATTGACATTCCATTGTGAAATGACATTGCCCTTATACGACATGGTAGGGATACTAGCCTGTCTGTTAACACAGAGGTGTTCTTGGTTTGATACCAAATACCAGCAGAAAATCACTATTTGTGCAATATTTGCCACCCAAACCCACCCAAGAACATAATTCAGAAGGTTAATCTAATTTTGTCTAATTCGATCTGTATATTCAGTACACAAGGCCATAGAAAAATTGACACGTTGACTCCACCTTGCTCTAAAGTAAATCCCAAAGGGAATTATTAGGAATGAAGGTGGACATTTCCTGGATGGGGTGTCTAAATGTTGCCAGTTCACTGTTTGTTTTAACGGTATAACTGCTTTGTGAAATGGCACCCTTTTGTCTGTGACAGCATGTTAGTAGTTAATGGTAGTTATGTTTTTTGTGAATGCTAGTCTCTGGTAGAGGACATGATTTCTAGTTTTATGCTCAAGAATTGCAGATTTTTGTTAATGTTTTTTTCAGGATTTGAATTATGATTGCTGTAAGACCTGTAAAGTAATCCCTCATGTTTAGTATTATCCTGCGCTTCCACAGACATGCAATCTCGTTAGTTGCAATTATTCGTCAGTTCATTCTTCCCAGCATGGGAATTGTATGTGCTTAAGTACACTGCAGTTTTTCCATAAACTCTGCACGATTCTTTAACACAGACATGTACGCGACACTAGAGCAAATGGAACATGTCCCATTTTTGACGCATCAGATAAGGATTTATTCCTGAGATCACAGTTGTCAAACGCATGTCCATGGAAATACAGGCTTATACTTCATGATTTATTTGTTCATTTCCACATCGCCGTACTTCCCATGACATTGTACTTCAGATCTGAGTCCTTTCTTGCAGCTGTATTCTATTTTAGCAGTGTGCCCGCCACATATATTATGAGAAATTTCCAGGCATTTGATTAGCTACTATGCCTGCACTGTCACACCACATCTGATTTTTCCTGCCCTAACATACATTCATGCTATACATTGCCATTAGGTGCTGTTGTGTAAATTTGTCAAGTGCAGCGTAATGGATAACTGAGAACTAAAGACTGTGGATGACCTGGACTTATTATAAACAAAAAGACTTCTCAATTGTGATAAATTCATTGGATTACGTTTTTCTGAGGCTTATGATGAGATGTGTGCTAAATATAGCCATCCCTCAGCTAAGTACGTACCTGTATAGTCACAGAACATAATGTAATTTTAACAGAATGTAGGCCTTTGAAAATGTAGAAGGGACAGGACAGGAAGTCAATGCAGGCTCATGTATGATTTGTAGTTACGGAGTTTTGTTTTTTTAAACTTCTACTTGTGACTTCTATCTTCATCATTTTCAGAATTTGGTTTACCTTGATAAACAAAACCATAAAAATCTTTCACAACCATTTTTGTGTTGTGTAAAACTTATCTAAGAAACGGATGTAGTGCGTGTCAAATAAAAAAAGTGGTAAAAAATCTGCAAATCTTTAGCACATAAGCGTATGGCCGTGCTTTTCCCATGTGATCCCGGGTTAGACCATAAACCAGTAACGGCACTGAGCCCTCACTGGCCAAAGGCTTGCCGAAAGTCAACAAGCCCTTAACCAATGAAGGCCCAGGTTCAAATCTGGACAACCTATCTCTCACAACAGCCAATAAGAAACGATTAATAAAATTAATAAATATTACGTACATGAACTATGTATATTATGTGGTGAATGGAATTTTGGTAGGGCGAGTGAAGTCACACATCAACTCATCCAACTGGCTTGTGATTTGTCCAAATATAATTCATTTACCAGTGATCAAACCTAAGTTTATGAACCAGCAATAATATAAAAATATGGTGTCTCCTGGATGCTGTACATTACTTATAAAAAATAAATCGTAACAGTTTTATCACATTTTCCTTTCTTTAGCTGAAGGACTAGCTAGCTAAGGGAGGAGAACCAGAACATTTCAAATGATATATTGGTCATGTTGTTGAAAGTTCAATCTGTATCGGCACAGCAGCTCTGCCCAACAGCTGGGGTGCTCCAATGCCTCAATCGCACACATGGCCTTGCTAGATGGTTCACCAACGGAGCACTATAGCATCAGTACTTCAAGGACCAGAACATTTCAAATGATATACTTGGTCATGTTGTTGAAAGTTGAAGCTGTACCTGTACAGCAGTTCTGCCCAACAGCTGGGGTGCTCCAATGCCTCAGTCACACCAATGGCCTTGCCAGACAAGGATTCGCCGATGGAGCGCTGTAGCACCAGTTCTCCGTCTTTTGTACCCAAATCTCCAAGGACCAGAACATTTCAAATGAAATACTGGACATGTTGTTGAAAGTTTAATCACAGTCTGATATGTCTGGATTAAAAGATTAAAGCATGCAGCTTGTAAAATGTTGACTGAAATGTAGAATCATCACCTACTTGTATACCCATTGGTGGTGTATTTTAAGTGTAATCTGATATTTAGGGGAAAAAACATCAATCATGGTGTGAAAGAAGTGAAAGTAAGGATTTTACATCTTCCATGTTATCTTCAAATTTAGCATTCTGCCTTCTCTAATGCTAATTGAATACCAACTTTATCAACAATCAGTACAATTACCATATCATTGTAGGAACATCTTGTTGTTCCATTAAGAGGAGAGGTATTGAGCTGTTTGATATAAAATGCAACAGTTGAAGTTCGGAGCTTGTGGGAGACTTTTGTCACAGAATCTGGCATGGAGTGGGAGATAATTATGCCGCATGTAGTGGATAAGTTTGTGGAGATTATCATAGCCTGCTGAGTGAAATGTTCATTAGCAGTGATTACTATCCAGCAAATGGGGCCAGGAGAGACAAGACCAGTGGGGGGAAATAACCTGCCTGAAAATAGTCTTATCTTTCTGTGAAGGGTTAGATGTCAAAACAGCTGATTATGTAAGATTAGACACTTAACACGAAGTATTGTAGTTCACCTAAGTGACACATTTTGCTTGTCAAAACATCTAATTATGTAAGAGTAGACACTTAACACAAAGTACTGTAGCTCACCTAAGTGACACATTTTGCTTGTCAAAACAGCTGATTATGCAAGAGTAGACACTTAACACGAAGTACTGTAGTTCACCTAAGTGACACATTTTGCTTGTCAAAACATCTAATTATGTAAGAGTAGACACTTAACACAAAGTACTGTAGCTCACCTAAGTGACACATTTTGCTTGTCAAAACAGCTGATTATGTAAGAGTAGACACTTAACACAAAGTACTGTAGCTCACCTAAGTGACACATAGTGCTTGATGGTGAATGACTCATCCACCTTACAGGGCCACTTAGAGTTTTTGATGAAGTCTGATTAAATTTCTCTCACCACAACATTAAGTGTTAGCATGAAAAGACCTTTAAGTGATTCTGAAAGTTGATATTTACATACCAAACTTCAGGTGACATTCAGTATTTGTATCCATAGATGAACGTACAAGAAGCTGAAATAGATGTGATATCATTGTGCTGTACTAAGATTCATAAAGTATATTTATTTTTTTGTTTATTTTGGTCAAATTTTTGTTTTACCCCCTTGGTATGCATCTTTTAGTGGGTGGGGACAGAAATAGATGGGTGGCTGTGTTTCAAATACTAATGAAGTGGAACATTTTAAATTTGGTACAGACTTTCTTCCCAGTACTCGTAATTTGATTAAGTTAAAGAACATTGCTTTAATTTTTGGTTCCTCCTTGGGTTTGAGCGTTACTCTGTGAGCAAGTCTGAATTACTCAGTAAATGTGGGTGTTTTTCTCGATCTTCCTAGTAACCACAAAATTGGGAGGGACATTTATGTGTGTGTTTGCTTGTGTTCTATTAAAATTATGGGATTTGAATTGAGGGTGTTGTCTTAACCATTGGAAATTCAACCATCCCTGTTGTGATAGATCATGGCTGGATGTATTTTGTGAATTTAACATTAAATGTACATTTTGAAAATAAGTAGTAATTTGGCTTTCTCAGTGCCTCTCTGTTTTTGTTTTGCAGAACACATTTAACATAGAAGATATAAACGATGCACAGAACCACTCTCTTGATTGTGAAGCCACACCTCCGCCAGCCAAAAGACAGACAGGATCCTATACCAATCTCTTTGACACCACCCAAGCTCAGCCTGTTAATGCCACACAGAACAGCTACCAGCCAGGCCGCATGTCCCGCTCTCAGTCAGGGTCTCCTAATGTGCATAGACCCACTAATCTGTACCCATACAGCAGCTCTGCTGAACAGTTAGGGCGCTCCAATGACTCAATCGCACCGATGGCCTTGCCAGACGAGGATTCGCCGACTGAGCGCTATAGCACCAGTTCTCCGTCTCTCGTACCCAAATCTCCAACCCAGCCTAGTATCACCCACGAGCTGCGACCAAGGGTGACGGGACGCCAGGCCCAGCGCTCCCAAGCGCAAAGACAGGTTGGTGTTCGCCGCAGTCCCGTGGGTGACAGGCGCTACTACCCCAGCTACCTGGAGCGCGGACTACCCACGTCTGGATCTCCTAGGGAAGTGTCTCTAACAAGTCGGGACACAAACAGGATGCATGACAGCACTGCGCATCCGCCTTCCCATCCCACGTCCAAACCTCCGCAGCACCGCACAGAAGGTCACAGTCTGTATACGCGTGGTAACATGCGACGCCCCCTGGACTCTGCCTCCCCTTACAGCCCTAACAGTATGAACGGCAGCCATGTGCGAACTGTAGGCGGGCGCAGCATCCCAGGGGGGCGGGGTAACACTTACGTTGTGGAGCATTCGCGGAAACAACGGGGTACACCGAGAGTTGGCTCACTCGGCCCGCCAGACCCAAATTACTCTCCTTCTCAGAGACCAATGTCCTTCGTGCGCGCACTGGAAATGACTGAAGTGTTAGAGACGAAAGAACAAGAGCAAAGACAAACGCCTGAACCGAGGCGGCATAACGGTGAACAAAAACAGCGAAGCATTTATGACTCTTCGTATGAGATCACAGTGTAGCAGATTGGTGGATTTACAAAAACTCTCATCTCGACTGTTTCTTCACAGTAGTGGTTTTATTTATTGTATTTTTTTTTCCAGTCTTTCTCATCACTTGTGCATTATTTTTTTGTTTTTTTTCTTTCAGAAACAAATTTGTGTTAAATGTCGTGGGATGTGTGGCCAATTCATGTTTATCTGTTAACTCTCAACTTCAGTTCATGGACTTCATCACAGCTCTGTCACAGCTGTGATTTACATCTGCTTCATGTTCAGGAATCAGTATCATAAATAAAAGAAAAAACTTCTCGGGATGTGCCAATTTTTGTTCAGATACTTCAGTGTACATCTGAATATATTACTCTCATTAGGGGGATTTGTACCAGTGAGATTTCAATCAGTTCTAACATGTCATTGCATCAGTACTTGGAGCGATGTGGTTGCCTGGACACGTGTTTATGATATCGCTGGATTTATTACACATGCTTGTGGGTTTAACCCGACCTCTGGATTTGACCTTGACCTGTGGATTTGACCTCTATTCTGTGCTGTTGACCAAACGATATCAACTTTCAAACTTGGTCATCAACTATGAAAGTGGTTGTGGTTTAGTCTTCATTGACCATAGCTTGTCAAACCATATGTATTAAAACCACACTTAATCATCTTCCCATCATGTGTATAAATCGCGCCATTTAACATGTATATAGGTCCACGTTCATGCCTGGTTATAATATATATATATATATTTTTTTTTCTGCAACATAATCACGTCCTCTGTTTCATATCAATGTTACACTTGGCTCACGGGGGATTGCATTCATGTGTGTATATAGGAGAGATTGGTGCAGTCAGTGTTGTAATGTATAAGTATATAAGGACCTTCCCTGGTAATATTTTCTTTGAAGAGCCATAGGCTTGTGTATAGAACATAGATACATATATAATACAAATATAAATATATATATATATATATACATGTATGTGTATAGTACATATGTGTGCACATGTATAATGAAATGTAAGTATTCAACTTCTGCTGAACTATATGAAGCCTTGTCAAGAGACGGCTGTTTGTATGAGATTATAATGCAAATGTTTGTGCCAAGAGTTGACCCGATCACCACGATATCCTTCTTGGCATGAGACAGGTGTTAGATTGAATTGTATTCCACCGTGGCACAGCCTCATTACAGTACAGATCTATTTTACAAATGACAGGGTTTTAAGGACCGATGTGTTTCATGATGAAGAAAGAATAGTTCTTACCTCCCTCAAAGAAGTCAAAATGGACTCTTCCAGATAAAACCTTTTAGTCAAGAGGTTGTAGCCCTGCTGAATATCGACACTTGTTTCTTCTGGCCTTGATACATCAGTGGAGACTATGATGGTCAGGAGCTTGTAACCTTCCCCAGCCCTGCTGAATATCGACACTGGTCTTATATGGCCTTGATACATCGGTGCAGACTGTGATGGTCAGGAGCTTGTAACCTTCCCCAGCCTTGCTGAATATCAGCACTTGTTTGCTCTGGCCTTGATACATCAGTGCAGACTATGATGGTCAGGAGCTTGTAACCTTCCCCAGCCTTGCTGAATATCAGCACTTGTTTGCTCTGGCCTTGATACATCAGTGCAGACTATGATGGTCAGGAGCTTGTAACCTTTCCTAGCCTTGCTGAATATCAGCACTTGTTTGCTCTGGCCTTGATACATCAGTGCAGACTGTGATGGTCAGGAGCTTGTAACCTTCCCCAGCCCTGCTGAATATCAGCGCTTGTTTGCTCTGGCCTTGATGGATCAGTGCAGACTATGATGGTCAGGAGCTTGTAACCTTCCCCAGCCCTGCTGAATATCAGCGCTTGTTTGCTCTGGCCTTGATACATGAGGGCACACTGTGAAGATCAAAAGCTTGTGACCTTCCCCAGCCTTGCTGAATATCAGCACTTGTTTGCTCTGGCCTTGATACATCAGGGCACACTGTGAAGATCAGAAGCTTGCAACCTTCCCCAGCCTTGATGAATATCAGCACTTGTAATCTCTGGCTTTGATACATCAGTGCAGACTATGATGGGCAGGAGGTTGACCTTCCCCAGCCTTGCTGAATATCAGTGCTTGTTTCATCTGACCTTGACACATCAGTGTAGACTGTGATGGTCAGGAGCTTGTAACCTTCTCCGGCCCTGCTGAATATCAGTGCTTGTTTGCTCTGGCCTTGATACATCAGTGCAGACTATGATGGTCAGGAGGTTTTAACCTTCCCCCAGCCTTGCTGAATATCAGTGCTTGTTTCATCTGACCTTGACACATCAGTGCAGACTATGATGGTCTGGAGCTTGTAACCTTCCCCAGCCCTGCTGAATATCAGTGCTTGTTTCATCTGACCTTGACACATCAGTGCGGACTGTGATGGTCCAAGGGCTTCAGAGTCTTCATACTTCATTCACACAATCAGTAATGAGGAGGTTTCTCTTATCAGGTTTTCAATGCATCTATATTTTCTTTTCGTTAACGTAGTGGACATTAATTCAAGACATATATATGATCTCATGTAGTTTTAAGGTAAGTGTGTTTGATGTTGATGATGTGGCCATGGCAGAAACTTGAAATCTCATCTGATAATTTAATGAGCCCACAGGTTGACATTAACTGTGTTAGTTGTCCCTAATGTAACACTGTGGGGAAACTGCTAATGACAGTCAAAAATTACAATGGTGCTATACATGTTATTCAGTTAACTTCATCAGTAGATTAAGTATGTAAAGTAAACTTAAAAGAAGGTATAATCAGCTACAGACTGAACATGTACTGATGATTGCTTACTGTGGAGCTACCAGTGCACACCAAAAAAAAGGGACCATAGTTTTTGCACAGCTCAGTCACGTTGCAAACATAAACACTGACACATTTATCATTTGTAGCACGGTTGGGTTTAAAGTGAGCGTAAAAGTGATTATTTAAGGTCAAGATTTGCTTGTCAGTATGTTATTGTTGTTGAATTAATGACAACTTTTTTAGGGACACATGCACCACAATGTTCTTCTGTCAGTAAAGTACTCCAGTCAAATGTCATACTACAGAAATGTTGGGTAAAGAAGTGACTTTCTAACATTACTGCCATAAGTGTAGTACCGGTAGTTGTTATGTATGTGAAGCCCTAAATCTAGAAGAGCTTAGATTAAATTAGAGATATTAATCGGTACATGAAGAATCCAGGTTTTCTGCAAGAATCAATTCATAAACCTGACTGCTGTCATGTAAGGCCATTATTGAAAAAATGTTTATTGGGTGTAAACCACCCTGGTCTATATCACAAAATAAGTGGGTTGGTAGGGATATTCTGTTTTTTTTTTTTTTTGTTTTGTTTTGTTTTGTTTTAAGTTTGGCTAATGGAGAAGGTGTGGATTTAAAAGAAATTAACGTTGAGAGAAGAAGAAAAAATTACTTCAAAAACGCAAAAAATTCAGAATAGGGCCCTATTTTGGAGGGACAGTCATGATACCAGCAATAAACATATTTTTAATGATGGCCTACTGGAAATATTCTCTAGCATGGCCTTAAACACCAACCATACAAATCTCAAGAACAAGTTTAAGATTGACTGATTTTGATGTAGTATTACGTCAGTCACCTCTGAGGAATGTTTCTTTAGGGACTCCTGACAATATCAGATATTTGTCATTTTAACCAAAATGGGTAACAAGGGTTTTTTTACAGTAGCATGACATCAGATGAAAGACTTCATTAATCTGGACCAAATGTGGATTTAAGTAATTTCCACAATGGCATATGAAATATCCATCAAAATAAGTCTCAGTGACGTACATAGTTCTTCGCTGTAGCAAGCATTAATTAATAGTATGCGAGGAACGAATTTGCTTCTGAATGTTAAATATGGAAGGAGCCGTTATGAGGCATACATGTATACCTGGCACTCACAATATAGAAACAGGTGAAGGCCTGTGAAGTTATTTGTGTGTGTAATGTATTACCACACAATTAGTCAGAAACACTGTATGGGGTGAAGGTGTCTGGTAAATCCCCTAGCATTGCTGCTTGTACCACCAGATTCTACTATCAGAAGCACTTTTAGTGCTAAATTTGTAGGTGTGTTTTAAATCCACCAGCATTACTTTGCTGCTAGTACCACAACATTCTCTTGTCAGAAATCCTGTCGAGGTTGAACAAGTGTATTGAAAATCCGCTAGCATTGCTGCTTGTACCACCAGATTCATTTGTCAGAAACACTATTGGGGCTGAACAAGTGTGTTGTAAATCTACTGGCATTACTTTGCTGCTTGTACCATCAGATTTATTTGTCAGAAACACTATAAGGGCTGAGTATGTAGGTGTGTTGTAAATCTACTGGCTTTGCTTCTTCTACCACCAGATTCTATTGCCAGAAATGCTATCAGGGCTGAATTTGTAGGTGTGTTGTAAATTCACCAGCTTTGTTGCTTGTACCACCAGATTCTATTGCCAGAAAGACTAGAAGGTCTGAACATGAAGGTGTCTTGTAAATCCACTAGCTTTGCTACTGTTCACAATACTACCCATTTCATTTGGGAGAAACACTGAACAGGCGGAGCATGTAGTATGTGTTACATCAACTAGTATTAATCAGTATTACTGTATATAGAAATGGGGGACTTTACTGGTGAAGTTCACCACTTAAAAGTTAAGTCGTGAAGGTGATTTGTGTTGGACAGCTGGTGAACCTCCGGCAAAATACATGTGTAGTGTCATCTGTCACGTCTTCTTCCATACATCTACAGAAACTGCCTTGCCACACATTGCAAAACTCGTTTCGTTAACGTATATAACGATGATGCAAACCAAAGTTTAGTAACTGAAGTAAATAAATGTGTACGACACCTGTAGCATGAGTGTACTCGACAGGTTTTCTTCTAGTTTGTGAATTTTGCTGCAAGGAACTTTGTAGTTTTGTGTACAGTTAAAACCAGATTCCTCTAAGAGATGAACTACATGTGTAGTCTACTTCTGCTAAATGGACAATCTATGTCAAATGAAGTTCTTACCCAGTTTTCACACATGAAGGAAGTCCGTAACCCATGGTGTACATGTTATAAGATCTTTGATGCTCCTTATTTAAGTACTGTGTGCAAAACTTTAGTGGCAAGTTTTGCACCACAATTTAATGGTACATTTGTGAACTTGAAAACTCAGCTTCCTCTAAAATGTACCACTTAAAAGAGTTTGGTCATTGTCTTAGAAAGGGAAGGTACATGCCAAAGCAAAAAAAAAGGGGGGGGGGGGGCGGGGGGGGAGTGAAGATAGTTACAAGGAGCTATTCGTTCATTACTTTGCTCAATTTTCTATATGTATGTTTAATATAAGACTACGATAATGGTTTACAAACCCTGGTTTTTCTACAGTACTTTATTTGGAGTCCTGGATGTTATGAAGAGTACAACTGTCTGATGGTTTTCATGTTAAATACTGCCGGAATAATCAGCTGTTTTATATTTTACTGCATTTTAGAGAGACATTTGATGACTGACCGTAGAAAGAGTGAGAGGTTATTAAAACACAAAAATCTGTCCAAAACTGGGAGCATTACAACAGTGTACTACTGACTTGAAGAAACTCCGATCCAAATTGTTCACATTCGTGCGTGCGTGAAGAGTGACACGTTGTGATTATTATGTGAAGATAGTACATGTGTTAGCTGATGAGTTGTGAGAAGATACAGATTTCTTGTGATTTGTACATTTACTCTTTTGTTATAAACCTGTTGTATCCAATTTGTCAAAATATCCTCAAGTCGTGAGTGATTTCCAATGTGTTCTTGCAGCAGAAATCAAATAATCCAGTGTTATGCTGCAAGCGGAGCCTTCCGGTTTGTGTTTTAGTTATTGTGCTGAGAAATAATGCGTATTATGTTGTCCACTGCGATATATCAATGTTTTCTGTGGTTTGGTGATAAATTTAGTTGCCTAAAACTGTGATCGTAATGTTTCTATCATGGGAATGAGTTTGTAAGCCCTGTAGGCATGTATTGAACATACGTGGGCGAGGCTTACATGTAGGTTCAAGGGACAAAGAAAAAAATGGGCAGGGCTTACATACAGAGGGTGGGAAGAAGAAAAAAAAAGGGGGGGGGGTGGGGTTTAGGGCCATAGGGGCAGGTTGGTAGATGATTGGTAATAGAGTGGGATGGGAATTTCTCCCCACATACATGGAAGTAGCTGTTAAGTTTGTATATTGTTAAGAGTTGGGAGTTCGATAGTTACATATTTTCACACAAAAGTGATGTGGATACAAAACTGTGGGCCCTTCTTTGCATCAATCCCGAATCTCTCCTAATGCATATTTGTATTTTATGAATAAAATATGAAAATGTCATTGCTAAAAATGATGTATGTTTGGTATTTATTTTTTGGGGGTCATGACAATTGATAATCATTCCTGGAGCAATAAATGCGAGACTCTGAATTGCCATTAAAACACATAAATTTTCTGCTGAGACTATAGATTACACATTCTCAAATTCAGGCAATTGGGTCCAAGACTTGTCTCCGAAGTGAAGAGTAAATGAGCCCTGATTGGGTAATACTGCAACACAAGACAGTTCATATTGTTGATGTACCCCATACATTTCTGCACTGTTAATCTGTACCTAGTCTGAATACAACTGAAAACTTTTTTTTCCCCAGTATTACTAACCCCCCCCACCCCAGGAGGTTACCAAGGTAACAAAATGCTATGACTTCACTTCCAGTAAGTACAGCTCAGAAACATATGGTGATATGGCCTGGTACCATGTGAACAGGGATATGTTTTCTAGGTGAAAGTTAACTACACAAATAGTAAGGAAAATCAATGCACTTGTGTAACCTACAGAGCTTGTGAATGGCCTCTTTTCATGAACACATACACACCTAAAAGTGGGACTTCACACAGAAAACAACAACAGGTACATAACTTTGGACTGTTTCGTTCAGGAAGAGCTTTGCACGTTCTCCCATTAACTTAACATGATGAACCGCTCGGTTCATGGCCTTCAAATTCAAGTGAACAAAGGAGCAACAAAATGGTTGAGGATTTTTTTTTTTGTTTTTTATTCAAGAATATTTCACTTATACGACGGCGGCCAGCATTATGGTGGGCGGAAACCGGGCAGAGCCCGGGGGAAACCCACGACCATCCGCAGGTTGCTGGAGGACCTTCCCACATACGGCCGGAGAGGAAGCTAGCATGAGCTGGACTTGAACTCACAGCGACCACATTGGTGAGAGACTCCTGGGTCATTACGCTGCGCTAGCGCGCTAACCAACTGAGCCACAGCAGCCCCGGTTGAGGATTATGATTGGTTGATGTATATTAATCGTCAGTAGATCTGTCGTCTGTAGCCAACATGTCATTGGTCATATCCAAAACTTGTAAAGGACACTCGGCTTTATTTATTTATGTCATTTTTCACTAATATGGTGGCAGTCAGTATTATGGTTGGAGGAGACCAGTGCCCAGGAGGAGGAGGAGACCAGTTCCCAAGAGGAGACCAGTGCCCAGGAGGAGATCAGTGCCCAGGAGGATACCAGTGCCCAGGAGGTGAAGGAGACCAGTGCCCAAGAGGAGATCAGTGTTAACAACGTTCCAATGCGAGGTAGATCTGCATGCCACATTCATGATACTGGCCTAAGGTCTTCATACAAAAATTAGACTTTGTGAATGGTCCTGCAGGTGTGAGCGTCACTAGATGTCATGGGCAGTGATGACGGATGTCTACGCACTCAGCTCTTAAATTCCTGATAAACTTTCCAACCCTGACAAGAGAAAACTATGCAAATTCCTAATAAACTTTCCAACCCTGACAAGAGAAAACCATGCAAAATTGTGACATTTTGGAGCATTTATTTTGATCATTTTCAACATTATTTTGGTTGTACGACAAATGATATCTCCTTGTAGCAGGTCAGACCCCACAGCCAAGGTTGACATATTTATGGTGCCTGCCTCACTGGGACCCTATGCCGAAGACACCAGACGAAAAACCAATGTCCCATGCACCCCATCACATTTTACTATGACTGGGGTAACCAATAGTTGATCTCAATGTGAGCTCAAGTTCAGCTCATGCTGGCTTCCCCTCTGAGCATACGCGGGAAAGTATTTCAGCAACCTGCAAATGGTTATGGGTTTCTTCCGCCATAATGCTGGCTGCTCTTATATAAGTGAAATATTCTTGAGTACGCTGTAAAGCCGCAATCAAATAAATAAATAAACCAAAAGTTGACCTCTTCCTCTTTTGATGAGCGCCAAGTGCCAAGATTACAGATTTTAATGTTGTGACTTGACTTGGGATTGAACTCCGGATCTACCAGTTACAAGGCAGATGCTCTATCCACTACACCATTGTCTGTCGCCCCAGTAAATGGTATCCAACTAGAAACGTGCAATACGACACAAAAGACTGCTCAAATCTACATGAATATAAAATCTAGCAGCTTTCTCTTCACCATTAGACTTCAAACATTTTTCATGTTATGTGACAAGATGGTCAATATGACACAGACTGAGGCAATGAGAAGACAAACAATTTGCTGCATTCTACAGCATTATTATCATCCCAAAATATCATGAGAATTTTGTGAGGTCTTACAGAGACTCCACCCGCGAGGTGCGAAGCAAGCGATATTTATGGTATTCAGAATAAATACTAGGTGTATATTTGAACAAGTAAAGCAATGATCTAAGCTCAAGGCTTTCAAAGACGTACAAAGTTGATCGAACCTGTATTGTCGTCCTGCTGAGCTGAAACTGGGACATCATAGATGAAAATGCTTCTGTTCTGACCTCATAGCATCAAGTTTTGAAATATCAAAGCGTATTAACAAAAGTGAGATATAACTGTGTGAAATAACACTTCATCAGTGACGGAAATCCTGACATTTCACTTACATATAAACAATAAAATTCAATCTAATGCAGAATACATGTATGTGAAGAGGAATATTTCAGTCAAAAGACCGTCAGCTGATGAAACTGGATATACCCTTATGAAATTTTTTGTGTCAAAAAGTCTGTTGCTAACTAAATCTGAAGTAACTTGTGTCTGTCCCATGCGCTCTCTTTGGATGAAGAATTAAAACCTTAGGACCTGTTGGAAAGTTATAAATAAAGTAAGAAGGAGGTTTGATTCACACAAAAAAGAAGCGAGATTTCCACTATGTTTTTGTTCTTCTGTGAAGATAAGCAGACGGTTGGGAACAGACCATGAATGTAACACATCAATATTGGGGAAAGGCTTCCACACTTTATCAGTCTGACCGGGGTTCTATGTTACTGCTATATCAAATTCGAATACATGCTTGTCATGTTTTAAGCATATCCACCTACGCCTCCACAATCATGGTCATAACTGTTTTGCAGATTGGCCCGATAATATCAGCGGTGCCTTGTCCTCAGTGTCCATGATTGATAAACAAGTGTCTGCGAATTCTGTAAAAATGGGGATTTGCATCGCCGTGGCAATGTCCTGGGCTGGATTGGCACTGGAATCAAGGGAGGTCAGCAAGGTACGGAGATGAGGGTTTTCCAGCAAAGATTTCAGCTCGTCAGATTGGCCTAGAAACAGAAACATTACATATGACTGACTGACTGACTGACTGATTTATCTAGGTGTATGACATCACATTAGTTGTGTCATATTGGAATGACAGATGCCATAGCCAACCAATGGCGAGCGTCTGAAGTTTTTAAAAGATTTTAATGTCTTCTTCAAACTTTATGTAAATAATATCGCTCTACATTCATATCAAATTCTCAAAGGATCTGTCAGAAGATTGCTTAAACCTTCTGCTTGAAATCATGCAATATACAAACATAAATATACAAATAAAGCAACAAACTTCATAACCGTCAAGAAAAAACAAAAAAATAACACATCAGCGAGAATTATGCTTCCAAATTTCAAACGGCTGTGATTAGCAGTTTTCTAGAAAAGTACTGTCTGAAAATAACTTTTTAATCGTCCAAGTGAAAACAATTTAAAATATGTGTGTAATGGCCTATTACTAGAGCCATGCATGAACGTTTGTACGCCAACAGGCCCCAGTTCTGACTCGAGGCAAACTACAGATGTGTACCTGATTAGGTAGATAAACTGAGTGATGTACTGATTTACTGATTTGCTGATTGATTGGTTGATGTATGTTCAAGAGCATTTGAATGTCTGCAGTTGGTGTCATCATTGGAGGAAACATGATAATATAATGGCCTGGCCACAGGGTCTTGAAACTATAGTAGACTTAAGTTGTAATTTCTAATCACTTTTAAATTGTAACTTCTGAAGTTAAAAGGTCTAAATACTGCTTGAGAATGAAAATTCTGGGTAAGTTATTGCTAAACAAATTTGAGCCAAAATAAGAAAGAGGAACAAGTTTAATGACTGCAGTTTTGAAAACTCTTGAACTGTGAAAGTCTAAGATCACTCCGTGATTCCGTGGCTTGAGGTAGGTCAGTGACTGACACTTTTCCCATACACTTTTTGCCTGATAGAAGCGATACCCAACAAACTTCATGTCAGACTACGGTAAATGACCTAAAGTTTCACGCGTCAATTACTGTCTTTTACTTTTGCACGATCTGGCAACCATATATGGATGAAACATGTTTTTGCCACGATATGGCAACGTGGCACTAAGCTATAATCATTCATTCAATCAATTCTCTGAAATGAACAATTTATATTGTTTTGCATGTATATCGTGGCAGAGTATTTAAGACCCTTATCTTTCAATTGCTGGACACTGGGTCAGTCTTAGTTTTGGACAGAAAGTTTATTGATTCCCCTGCTCACAGTGCACACGGGGCCGTGGTTAAGACCACTTGTCTTCAATGAATATGGTATGGATATTTGTCCGTCACACATGAGAAACTTTATCAGTAACTTGCCAAAGGTTAGCAGATTAGACCCTCTTCCAAATTATAACCTTAATTACCAAACGTGTTCTTTGACAGACCCTTATATGGTGTTGTTCTGTCATTTTTTTTTTTTTTTTTTTTTTTTTTGATTGGTGTTTTACGCCGTACTCAAGAATATTTCACTTATACGACGGCAGCCAGCATTATGGTGGGTGGAAACCGAGCAGAGCCCGGGGGAAACCCACGACCATCCGCAGGTTGCTGGCAGACCTTCTCACTTACGGCCGGAGAGGAAGCCAGCATGAGCTGGACTTGAACTCACAGCGACCGCATTGGTGAGAGGCTCCTGGGTCATTACGCTGCGCTTAGTGCGCTAACCGACTGAGCCACGGAGGCCCCTCTGTCATTTTAACTTTCAATCTTCCAATTTGAGTTGTTTTTCTGCTAAATTTATATCCTAGCCAACTGTATTTATAGGATTTATTGGATTGGTGTTTTAAGCTGCACTCAAGAATATTTCACTTATACGACGACAGCCAGCATAACATGTCAATGAACACCTAATAACATAGCCATAACCAGTTGTTTTAATCTGGACCCCCTTCTGTGCAAGCCTAGCTGACTTGGCAAAATGAACACCTGGTATTGAAAATAGAACAAGTAGAGGTTGCTCTTAAAAAAGCCTTTAAAGTGGTATAGAAAAAAATCATAAAACTTGGTCTAAACATTTTACCTAACACAAAGCCATACATTTTGGGGGGAAATTCTAACCATTTAGTTAAAAAGCAAGTTAACCTAAATGAACAGACTAGCTGTATTTTAGCCAGTTGTGTATTGCTGCAAGGCTCTAAAGGCAGTTGGGAGTCCAAATTAATAAAACAGATTATGGCTGGATTATCAGATGTTTATTTACAGAGATATTTCCTTCCAAAGACTAAGCTCAATTGATTATAATACAAACACACATATTGATCTGCCTTTCTTTGAATTTCCTGTTAATAAAACTGAAACCTGAGGGATTAAAGAACAGGACTTCATGAATAAGTTCACATCTTGTATAAAGGTGGGGGATATTGGCTGGGTAAGGAGGGGGGGAGGTAATTGTCCAGGGGAAGGGAATTGACAGGGGAAGGAAATTGTGCGGAGGGGGAAATTGTGCAGAGGGGGAAGTGTCCAAGGGGGAATATGTCCTTAAGCCACGCTGAAGACCTACAGAATATTCGGCCTAGGCCTACGCGGAAGTCACCTCACATCGTTATCTGGTGAACATTTGCCTGCTGAGAGCCCTCATTATGCAACAAAGATGTGTACAAATGTATTTCAGATAAAAATGAATTTCACTGAGAAATATCTGTCATTAGCTTCCCATGTCCATGTAATTCCAAGTTAGAATGTCAGCCTACACGCCCATTTTGTTTCCTTACCATCCGAACTGTTTTCCTATTGCAGAAGAGTTCCTATTTCCGCGTTTTCATATCATGAACCTCACATTAAATGCAGAAAACTTACTCCACGCCAGGTTTCCGAAAACTACCACGATTTACTTTTACCCCTTTTTGGTAGCGCTGTGTGTGAGTCAGGGATATCGGGAGACACGATTTGTTTGAGCTGTTATCACAGTAAGAGTTGGCACAACACCGTCACTGGCTTTATAAACTATGCTGATCGTTAATTTCGAGTCCTGTGATTGTAAGTGGCTTGTATCTACATGTAGATAAAACCAAACTGTATGACTAAAAGTTCATCTGAGGGGACAATAAAGTATTAAGTAAATTAACTTCAAGTTATTTACTGTAGTTTCCCATAAACTGACTGTGAGCTGAGATTTCATAAAAACGTTCATAAAAATATTGTTGTCTGCTTACCGTAAATCTTCTCAACCACTAAAGCACTTTTTTCAGTGGAATTTATTGGTACAGTTATTATGAAAATGAAACTAAAATATATATTTTTTGTGTCACTAAAGATGCAAACTTCATAAATCTGTGAAAATTATTTCTCTCAGAGTGTTTGAAAATTACACTGTTTGCAGAAGTGGTAGAAAAGACTGAAGAATGAGGGTATTGCCAAGGATACCTCATGTGTCTGACAACTGTAAAGCAGGGCACCTATGACAATGATGATCTATCAGCTGTCTAAACATATCCGACATTTTCCAGAAGAAAGCAAACAACTGCTAAGAGCTACTCACCTAACAGCTGTAGAGACTTCTTTGGCACTCTGTCTTCTCCAGAATCCACGGGTGGGCTGTTTTCTGTTGGGGATAATTCCCAGTCGTCCGATATAATGTTTACAAACAATACTTATTTATTTATTGTGACTGTTGCTTATAATTGTACTGAAGAATTTTCCACTGATATGCTGTTGTTAAGATTTACGAATGTAGGGAACAGGAGTGCTCAACATCAACAATCGGAGCCCTCCAGCTACGTGACAATCATTTTGACCTTCATGTCTCAGCATAAACAATCGGAGTTCGCCAGCTACGTGACAATCCTTTTGACTTTCATGTCTCAGCATAAACAATCGGAGTTCGCCAGCTACGTGACAATCATTTTGACCTTCATGTCTCAGCATAAACAATCGGAGCTCGCCAGCTACATGACAATCCTTTTGACTTTCATGTCTCAGCATAAACAATCGGAGTTCGCCAGCTACATGACAATTCTTTTGACTTCATGTCTCAGCCAAAGCAACTAACAGCTGAATCGAATTGGCACTTTCAACATGTATGCCAGCAATGCCCTTCAATACAAGCAGAACTGAGCAGTATAAAGAGGATTGACTTTCATGACAACTGACATTAGGCGTGGCATTTTAATGAGTTGCAGGCTGTGACTGGCCAAGTTGTCCATCCTCCCCCAGCTCCCCCTAGATTCCAAACCCAAGGTGAAGTAGTCAAGAGTACATTGCAAAATACCAATGAAATAAACAGACTGACTCAATTGTTTACATTCTTAACCTCATTTTCTCTAATCCCAGCAGCAGTTTTAAATTAAAAAATAACGTACCTCTGTCACATGCTGGATCCACAGATGTGGCTGTTTGATCAGAGTTATCTTTCTTGCTTTCTTTCTCCTTGGGAACGCACTCCTCTGTGAAGTAAAGAGCAACATTACATTTACTTTAAAACATACACCTTCCTATTGTCTCCTGAAGACCTCAGAGGTATTTCTCAGATGTGAAAATAACTAATTCTTGATGAAAAGACAAAAACGCCAGCAAATATCATGGGAGAACCAAGCAAATATCATGGGAGATTCAATTCAAACAAATATCAAACAGAACCAAATGAATATCAAAAGGCAATGTTCTCCTTCATAGATATTTCACTTATATGACGGTGGCCAGCATTATGGTGGGATGAAACAGGGCAGAGTCATGAACAATAGAAGCAGTGTCCATCTGATGAAAAGTGATGGCAATATCCTCTTACTTAACAATAAAAGCAATGTCCACTTGATGAAAATAAAGGCAGTGTATATTTGATGAGCAATGAAGCTAGTGTACACTTGATGAACAATAAAAGCAATGTCCACTTCATGAACAATAAAGGCAATGTCCACTTCATGAACAATGCAGGACATCTCCACTTCATGAACAATAAAGGCCGTGCCCACTTGATGAACAATAAAGGCCATATCCACTTGACGAACAATAAAGGCAGTGTTCACTTGATGAACAATAAAGGCCATGTCCACTTGACGACCAATATGGGCAGTGTTCACTTGATGAACAATAAAGGCCATGTCTCCTTGATGAACAACAAAGGCAAAGTCCTCTTAATGAAACTGAAAGGCGATCTAGATGAACGTAAAAGACAACGTCTACTTGGACACCAATGGTTATGTTCACTTGATAAACACTAACAATAACACAACACACATTAAAGGCAGTGTCCACAAGACAAACCTTAAAAACAATGTCCGCATGGCGCATTTAAGGTGATATCCACATTATGAGCATAGAAAGCAATGCCCACATGACAAACATTAAAGGCAATGCCCACATGACAAACATTAAAGGCAATGCCCACATGACAAACATTAAAGGCAATGCCCACATGACAAACATTAAAGGCAATGTCCACATGACAAACATTAAAGGCAATGTCCACACAATGTTCACTTCACCGAAGACAAAGTTAACTTGAAGAACATAAAGGGCAATGTCCATTTAACAGGCATAAAAGACATACTGCGTTATCACAAACTGAAATGACACATCTATTAGCATAGCCACAAAATCATGACAATACACTGACGAAATTCAAAAAATGAGTAACTGAATTGTCAGACACAGGTTTCAGCTGTCTTTCATCTGATGTTCACTACATTTTTTGTTTTCTTTCACTTCAAAGAAAACATTTACTATACAGCTATATTGTAAGTAGTTGTCCATCAACATGAACACATACACGTAAAAAAATTACACTTTTGAAACATTCCTCAAAGTAACTATTAATTGGGCAATAAAATGCAAAGCTTACCTTTGTGTTTTTTAAAGCATGGAACTGAACAACTGAAACGAAAACAGGAAAATTGTAAAGACATTTTCATTAACTCGTGCATATTTATACATGATCATCATGACTTCATAGCACAAACCTTTTAGAACACAAAACAAAGGATTTGTGACGGCAGATATCACAAATCACCTTTTACAAAAAAGAGAAACAGAGAACAAACAAAATGATCTTTTATATCATTCATGTCATGACAATAACTGCAACTCATGACACCTCTTTCCAAAGGTGTATATCTTCTTGTTTATTCATACTTCACTAGGCCTTCAGTTGAACTGTTCATCAACATATCACATTTCCTAATTTATTTATCACTGGACTCGTGTGAATATTTAAACGGTGCAGCAGCAATTGCATATTATGCAAGCATACTACACAGTGTGGGAATCTTTGGGGGAAGGATTAGGCTGTGAAGGGGAGGTTTTATGCTGGGGTGTCTGCCACATGTTAGAGCGACCTAAGCTCACTGAGGAATTCGCTTTTTACCATTAATATCTGAGCAGTTGGTCAGCCACTAACAAAGGCGCCAATCTTGTCTTTACAACTGTCACAGACAAAAAGCAATGCCCTCTCCTCCACCCTGTCCCACACATAATCCATAACTACCTAGGCGGCTTAATATCAGCCGTTAAAGATCAGTTTAGCAGCAAAATGCAGCCAGAAAGTCATTAAATTCTCATCAGAAATGTTCTCTGATACAGTATATCCACACCACGTTATCTTTGAACTTTTGTCTTTCAGTCAGTAAGACGTCTGGCAGTCTGATGGAAGGTTCTATATACCCGCCACAACAGTGTTACAACAAAGACTAGATACATTTATGCCTACATACAGTGTACATAAAGTGCAGACACCTGCTAAGAAGACAGAACACACCCAAATTCAAATCTCTCAAAGGAAAAACAAATAAGTAAATAAATGTAAAATACACAAACACATGAACTTATTTTAGCCATTGCTTTTACCATTACACCTGGATACAGAAGCCCATGAAGAACTGTTATCTTCACTTCACTTTTTTTTTCAAATTTCTGTGTATAGGTACAAGTGTAAGGACCTATCATCTTCACAGCACTACCCATAAGGATCAGATATCTTCACAGCACTACCCAAAAGGATCGGATATCTTCACAGAACTACCCATAAGGACCTGTTATCTTCACAGCACTACTCATAGGGATCGGATATCTTCACAGCACTACCCATAAGGATCGGATATCTTCACAGCACTACCCAAAAGGATCGGATATCTTCACAGAACTACCCATAAGGACCTGTTATCTTCACAGCACTACTCACAGGGATCAGATATCTTCACAGCATTACCCATAAGGACCTGTTATCTTCACAGCACTACTCATAGGGATCGGATATCTTCACAGCATTACCCATAAGGACCTGTTATCTTCACAGCACTACTCATAGGGATCGGATATCTTCACAGCACTACCCATAAGGATCGGATATCTTCACAGCACTACCCAAAAGGATCGGATATCTTCACAGAACTACCCATAAGGACCTGTTATCTTCACAGCACTATTCACAGGGATCAGATATCTTCACAGCATTACCCATAAGGACCTGTTATCTTCACAGCACTACTCATAGGGATCGGATATCTTCACAGCACTACCCATAAGGATCGGATATCTTCACAGCACTACCCACAAGGATTGGATATCTTAACAGCACTACCCAAAAAGACCTGTTATCTTCACAGCACTACCCATAAGGACCTGTACCCTTAAGCATGCACTTCTGTCTACAGAAAATGGCAAAGTAAGGTACATGTACATGATCAGTGTGTTTATCAGAATAAATCACACTGATAAGTATCTCAGTATACACCTTGATTGGCAGCCGTGTACACTAGCTCGCTTCAACACGCGGGGCCAGCAGGTTGTCAATGCCATATATGGAATCTGACCTTTCTAACTACAGGTTACCAGCTCTAACTACATCAGACTGTTGCTGTATTATGGGGTAGTACCTGCTGGCCTATGCAAGAGAAGTGGTCTTTATGGGGAAAATATGCAATCTACTAGGTCTATACAAAGGCCTGTGACCTAGGGCTTCTTGTGCTACCGGCCAGTATTAACATTTGTCGGGCCCCATCTACCAAGAGATACAAACAGTACCATAAACTTTACAACTCTTGGTATGGTATTTGAAAAGACTACGTTCGTCCTTTAGTTAGACAATGATCCTCTTCTCAGATGCGTATTGTGGAAAGCTGGTTCGTCATTCTCTTTACCACTTCCCACTGACATGAACCTCCAACTATAAAATTCCTCGACTCTTTTTTACATGGATTTTGACAAAAATTTGGAGTTGTGAAGTTCATGTTGTTTCTACCACGTGTTACAGGATTTGACTTTAGTTCCTGAAGATGTGAAGAGGTCAAACTGAAACAAAGTTATCAACTCAAACTTTCCCTTGCCTCCAGGATGGAGGTAATTTTCATTTTGCTTTGCACTACCGTCTTACTATTTTATCTCACAGGCTGGGCACTTGTACTTGTGTTGGTTTTCTTCACAGATCTGACAACTTGGCTTGATCATTTTGCTGACCAGAATACTTCTTGGATCGATCGCCTGGTCACAAAATTTCTGTTGGCGTCTATTCTGTTCGTTCCTTCTCCACATGTGTTTTGATGTTGTTGTTGTGATCTATCTCAAAGAATTTTCACCCTACCGTCTGTGCAGAAATGTAATGCATTCACAAAATACAATGACGTCACAGTTTCCATCGCGTAACTGTGACAAAAAAATAACATTGATTTAAAAGTTGAAAAGATCATGAAATTTATATCCATCCCATTTTCATAACCAATAGTTTTCAATCTATGCAATTAGGGTAATTCAGTTTATATATAACTTCACGTAAACGGAAACTGGTTCAAAACGTTGTCGGCGGACCTAGAGCAAGTTACAATTTACTCGCGGCTGCTATCACACTTTGTCATCGGTTTTTGTGGTTATCCAACTTGTGTGTCTTTGTTCCTACTTGCTAGGTTTTAACATATGATGGCGGCGGATACGGACTAAGTTAGGTTGTTGGTTGCGAGTTTTCCTTATTTTAAAAAGTTTTCTTCCTCGTTTAGAGTAGTTGTCATGGCACATTCGGAAATTGCAGAAACTGTCAGTGTTGTCATTAAAAAAACGGACGAAACCAAGATCCTTTTGGTGGATTATGATGGGCGAGGTTACTGGCTACCGTCTGCAACTAGGCGATCAAATGAGAACTTGAATTCGACAGCCAAGCGACTTACTCGTGAGGTAAATAGCGCATATCCTGGTCAAAGCAGCGCTCAGACATTTTAGATCCTTGACCAGTGATTACTGACTCTCCTATGCACGTAAACATCGTTAAATTAAATAGAAACAGTGGCTGGCTGATTAGGAAATCTTAACACGATGTAACCTGGAGAGGAGTGAAATGATCAACAAGTGGTTATGTGTTTTAGTCGAAAATATCTAAAAATCGGTTAAATCTAAAAGTTCGTATTTTCTTAAATAAAAATTTTCTTAGCTTGAAATACAAAGTCTGTGTACGTGTACAATACCAGTGATTGAGTCCTCTTTATCTTTGCGTTTATGAAGTTTAATGAAATCAATAAATACATTATTGGCATGAAACTTTAGGCTAGTATAGCGGTGGAATTTGGAAAGAAGCTATTAACGCTGAAAGATACCATAATGTATCATTTTACATTGGTTTCCTTCTTTGCCTGTCGCTTGAATAAAACCAGTGGTGTTAACCTGAGATGTCTTATTCCTGTAAACAATGTTTCTGTTCTTTCAGGCTGTAGGTAAAGACGTAACGCTTCATGGAATCCTTAAAACTCATTTGATTAGATTTGATGCTCGACCTCCCGTTATGCACATGACATTTTTGGCAGAATCTCTCACTGATGTGATCCAGGTATGATGTATTTTTTTATTTATTTGATTGATGTTTTACTTCGTACTCAAGAATATTTCACTTACAGGACGGCAGTGAGCATTATGGTGGGAGGAAATCGGGCAGAGCACAGGGAAACCCACAACCATCCACAGGTTGCTGGCAAACCCTCCCACATATGACCGGAGAGGAAGCCAGAATGAGCTGGACATGTTGTATATAAATTTTCTGTGTGTAAATAACTTGCACGGAGTGAGTGACCAATGCTGTTGTTAAAGTGCTTACTTTTCAACCACTACAACACACAAGATGCAAGTTCAAACCACGGCCTTGCACTGAAAAATTGTACCTTCCCCCTCTTTCTCTCTGTGTGGGTCCTTGTTGACTTGTTGGCAGTTGATGATGCTCATGTGGACATTCGCATAGTCTGACATTGGGTCAAGATCACTTGTCTTCCACCAGGCTAAAGTACCATCAAAAGATTTACTTTATGTTAGTGTGGGACTGTTATTAAGGTTTAAATGTGGCTGAACTTTTGATACACTTTGTACACTTTGAACAACTGACATTAAGTCACTGAATGATTAGAATCGTTAAAAAATGAAGAAACAAAAAACAAGCTGATTTGGGCTCCCCGTTACAAAGTAAGGCTTAATAAACTTTTTTGTGTAGGTCAGCTGACTGTTCAATATAGACTGCAATTAAAACTCAAACAATGATCTGCAGTCTGCCTGGTTTCTTATTTGAAAAAAGTCAATGTCATAAAATATTGCTTTTGGTGCTGAAACTTTTCTTTGATATATAATCCTATTTTCCAAACAAAATTCAAACACCTTTCTTTGACCAAAAGATCTTCCAGAATTAGGCAAAATGTGCAACTTAAGCCATGGGAGAACTTTCACATTGATTGGTAAATGATTTGTCATATATACAGCATGTTCAAGCAGGAAGATGTGTCCACCTGTGTGATGTAACCTTTCTACTTGTTCAGATTGCTCAGCCAAACCTGGCAGCCTGGATGGGGGAAGAGGAAGTGAGCTCACTTCTGAACGAAGGGCCAGGACTGCTGGGAACAGAGCCTGCCAAATTCCTGCAGATGCTTAAAGAAGGTAAACTTTGTGTGAAATAGAAAGGGGTGCCTTTTCCTGCGCAGTGGCAGCTCAGGTCCAAGCTGAATGGACCATTGTTCTGTCGTGATGCATGAGCCAACATCATCATGGCCAAGGCAGGAGTAAGCAACAGACTGCACAGATAAGGCCTGAATTGCTTTAGGTGGGAAGCGTTGCCTCATTTAACCCCGGCTCTGTTAGCTGTACATCGTCACACGCTGGTTAAGTAGTGTTATTGAAATACTGGGGAAGACCAGGTTTAATGTGTTTTGTTCAAGTGTTCAGTATACTCAGAGTCTCTCAGTCAGATCATCGAGCAGTTGTGAGTGTTCTAAGTACATCATCATGAATGCTCTGTTTTGTTTTTTTTCTATTTCAAGACAAGGCGTGTAAACTCTAAAACAAACTCCAGTCTGTTATCACATCAGTAAGTGGCTGTTCTTGTGAGGAAGATCCCGTGGTCAATAAGTTTACGCTACATGAGGGCTGGAACCCTCATGGGCAGAGTTATCCAACAGCTTTTAGCCCTTGACCAATGAGTTTGAACCTGAACTGCTGCTTTGTCCGTTTTGCTGAGTGCCCGGAAGGTCAAGTGGTTTTCCCATGTTTCAGTGAGGAAGACTGTTTTATAGATACATGTAATGTAACATCACAGAAATGCAGTTCGGGGTGAAAACGCCAATTATATCAATCATTAAACCAGCAGTAGCCAGTAAAGCCCACCTTTGCTACGTGAACATTTCAGCACATTTCTCCTCTTCCTTACAGCATTTTCTTACTTTCCCGGTTTCCCTCACATCATGTATAAATGATCACCAGTTAGCACTGTTTTCTGAAATACCACATTGACTTGTTCAGTGAAGGTTTTCTGAGACAATGTGTGACTCGTGTAAATGTTGTCTTACTGTAGGTCCTATTACCCCTTCGGTGTCGACACTGTCAGAGACGAGCGTAGATTATTATGACATCACCTCTAAGTCTTCCCAGGCCTCCACACATGAGCTCCTGATTCGCGGGGCCAAGTTTGGCAAACAGGGTGAGATTGAATATCTTTGGAAAGTTTAAACATTTTTTGGCTGACGTCAGTCAGCATGACTCAAATCAAACTGCTGTAACTATAGATGCAAGAGCTGGTCTGATTACACACCAGAAACCCTTACTTATTTGTTGGAAATTTTCTTAAGAGAATTTCGTGAGTTGTGAGATTCCAAATGTCTCCATGGATTTCTTTTTAATTTTGTCCTCAGTTGTGTTAAAAAATTGGCTGAATGGATTTGGTGTTTTTTGACAAGTATCATGTAATTTTGTGAGACTGGTTAAATTCTTATACATGGATACACAGTTCACACTTTGCAGTCTTGCTCATTTCTTCTAAAGCTGTTCTGTGGAAAATGAGAGGTGTAGCTTTTTCTGGAATTTTGTAAGTATTGTCCATTTTCTGTCTGTTATTTTGATTGGTAGAGCAGGAATGGTTGTTTGAGGAGTTTCTATTGGCTAGCCACCCGACCCACACAATGAACCAGGCCACGTTTTCCATATACATGGAGGAGAAAGGGGTGAAGCCCGATCACATGGAAGCCCTCTTCAGGTATGCGATGTTTACACAGTACAGCTTTAACCAAGGTTATCAGTGGTGTTCAGGGTTCAATCCCAGCCTTGGGCAGGGAGTTTGTAGGTTGTCTAGTTCTCACTGTTAATGGAGTCTTGAATTGAGCGAACAATGGTGATGGCATTGGGCCAACAATGGTGATGGCATTGAGCGAACAGTGGCACTTGTATCTCCTTAATGTCATTAAGAGGTGATGTTAATTTTTCTTATTGTCTGGAAGTAAATAGGATAAAATGTGGTTATTTAGTACCATTATTTTGTGTTTCTTGTTAATGTCATTATTTCCTGTTTCTCTATTCGTTTGTCCTATTTTTCAGTTAGAACTGTGGCTTATTGAGTTAGAGCGTTACTCATGCCTTAACTGCACAAATCGCAAACTTGAATGCAGCTCAGGCTGGTTCAGCTGCAGCTCTAAGTCAGAAGGTTTGTCAGCAGCCTGTAGACACTGTGGTGGTTTCCTCTGGGCACTACATTCTTCTCAACTTTCCTCTCAACTTTCCTCCTGACACCCCGATTTTCTCCTGGCCCCCCAGTTTGCTTCAGGCACCCCAGCTCCTTCTGGCACCCCAGTTCCCTCCTGGCACAATTTGGTTTTCTCCTGACGCCCCAGTTTCCTTCAGCCACCCTAGTTTCCTCCTGGCACTTTGGTTTTCTGCCAGCACTCCTGTTTCCTCCTGTTACCACAGGCACCCCAGTTTGCTTTTGGCACCCCAGCTACTTCTGGCACTCTGGTTTCCTCCCAGCACATCAGTTTCCTCCTGTGACCCATTTCCTCCTGACACCCCAGTTTCCTGCAGGCACCCCAGTTTCCTTCAGGCATCCCAGTTTCCTCCTGGCACTTTGGTTTTCTGCTAGCACTCCTGTTTCCTCTTGTTACCCCAGGCACCCCAGTTTGCTTTTGGCACCCCAGCTACTTCTGGCACTCTGGTTTCCTCCTAGCACGTCAGTTTCCTCCTGTCACCCCAGTTTCCTCCTGTCACCCCAGTTTCCTCCTGTCACCCCAGTTTCCTCCTGACACCCCAGTTTCCTGAAGGCACCCCAGTTTCCTTCAGACACCCCAGTTTCCTGCAGGCACCCCAGTTTCCTTCAGGCACCCCAGTTTCCTCCTGACACCTCAGCTTCCTGCAGGCACCCCAGTTTCCTTCAGGCACCCTAGTTTCCTCTTGTCACCCCAGTCTCCTTCAGGCACCCCAGTTTCCTCCTGTCACCCCAGTTTCCTCCTGTCACCCTAGTCTCCTTCAGGCACCCCAGTTTCCTCCTGGCGCTTGGTTTTCTCGTAGCACTCCTGTTTCCTCCACATATAAACCTGACCGTCATATAAGTGTAAAATTGTTGACCGTTGTTAATCTCCAATCAGATAAGTACACTACTTTTTTAATTGTTTGCAGAGCATTTGATGTTCACCGGCGTAAGCTGCTGTCATTTAAGGACGTGTTATTAGGGCTAGCTGCCATGGAGCCCACGACTCCCCATGGGAGTGTCCCGGCAGAAATGCGCTGCCGCTACATCTTCCGTTTCTACGACGAAGACTCAGATGGATTCTTACAACACAGCGAGTTTAGGTTTGCTCTGCAACAAACATTTCAGCTTTCTCTGTTTTTTTGCTAAGATCACGCTTCCACTCTGTCCACACTGCCTCTTAATACCTCACTGTCTGCGGCCAGGAAGGGCAGAATCACAGTTTAGACTGAAGACAATCTTGACAAAAGTTTTCACCTAGAAGTAAGTCCAATAAAACATGATCCTGACTGTAAAATAGAGACACTAGTAATGTGTAGTTAATCCACTTTCATTTTTGCTAATTTAACAAATGACATATTCACCTTGGTGTCTTTAAAATCTTCTAACCAAAACAAAGAAATGCCCAGTGAAAGCATTTAACTCCTTTGGAACTATTTTACACTGACCTAATTGTTTCTCCATGCATTCTGTTGTAGAAATCTGGTGTATGCTATCCGTGTTCAGAAAGACTTGCCACTGGATGAAGAATCAGTGAACACAGACACCGCAAACAGTGCCAAGTAATCAGTATACCACTATATTGTTTGTGTGATTGTTCAGTGCTTTAGTGATTGTTCAGTGCTTCAGTGATTGTTCAGTGCTTCAGTGACTGGTCAGTATGTTATATGTTGAGGAAATCTCAGAATCTGTAAGGTACTGCTATGCATACATTATCCAAAGATCATGTTTTGTAAAATGTTCAAAATTCTGTTTGAGTTTTGAGATCAAATAGATGTATCACTTAAAGTTTGGTATGTAAACGTCCACTTTCAGATGTACAAAAAAGCCTTAAAATGATACTTTTAATGTCAACACATAAGTTTTTGTGATACTGTAAACCAAACAAATTATCCAAACTTGCCCCCAAAAAACTCTTACATGGCCATTTAAGTATGAAGCAAACAACAAATATTTTGTATTAAGCAATATGTGTCAGTTCAAAAAAATGTCAAACATTAGATGAAATACAGTATCTGTAATTTCTCTGTCGTTTAAGGTAATCATTCACATAGTACATCTGTACTTGTATATTTCACGCTGACCTTGGTTTTGTTATAGGATATTTGGGCCAAGTTTCACTGACAAGCTCTCCATGTCAGATTTCCTCACGGCTGTGGGACAGCTTAAATTCAGGGGTACCTCTGTTCTCCTCAGGCTGCCTTATTCCTGCACCAAAAAGATGAAAACGTAAGATATTCATTGGACAAAAATTTGAAAGTATAAGATGTTCTTCTTTTAAAGAAATCCAAATGTAGAAAATTTTTGCTAGTTTTAATATGAAGTTATAAGATAAGAATTATAAGTGTGAAAAAGGTATGTTACATGTTCATGTTTTAAAAAGAAAATGTGAGATATTCTCATCCCTTAAACAATATATCCATGAGTAAAAACGATGGAAAGGAAAGATGTTTTTGTGTCAAAAAGGTGAAAATGTGAGATATTCTCATCCCTTAAACAATATATCCATGAGTAAAAACGATGGAAAGGAAAGATGTTTTTGTGTCAAAAAGGTGAAAATGTGAGATATTCTCATCCCTTAAACAATATATCCATGAGTAAAAACGATGGAAAGGAAAGATGTTTTTGTGTCAAAAAGGTGAAAATGTGAGATATTCTCATAGCATAAACAATATATAGGATGAGGATGGAAAGGAAAGATGTGTTTGTGTCAAAATGATGAAAATATGAGGTGTGTCAAGAAAGTGAAAACGTGAGATATTCTCATGAATTATATGAAATGTAATACAATGATTTGTGAAAGACCATATTAAAATTAGATAGTCTTGTCTGTTTAAAAAAGATGACCAAGTTTTATCCATGCGCTTACCTCTGTGAAACAGACCTGATATCCCTGATGTTGTCATGGAAACACACAGTCCCGATTCTCCGAATGAACCACCACAGAAAAAACACAAGACCAAACTTCTGGATGGCTTGAAGACAAATTTAGGTATGTTTTATGTAGGGTTGCTACTGTCATGAAAAGAAACTGGTGAAAACCATAAATAATTGTCCCAGTCATGAATTGTCATTAAAAAGTGACAGGTTTGGAACATTTTGGAGAAAGTCATGAAAGAGTCACACTAATTAAGAACGTAGTAATTGTTGTAATTAATCAGTTTCATGGATTTTTTAATTTGCACTGCAGCAGACTAGAACAAACCACGCCTAGCATTTGCATAAAGCACAGTCCACTGCGATAAGTTACTGTGGTGCATAATACTGTCTGGCTACACCTGCCTTCCAAGGTTGTTTAACCGCTTTGATGTTCCTCATAGACTGAAGTGAATAAGACACTTTTTGTGTTCTAAACTTTGAAATGTAGAAGACCAGCAAAATGATTTATTTATTTATTTGATTGGTGTTTTACGCCATACTCAAGAATATTTCACTTATACCATGGCGGCCAGCATTATGGTGGGTGGAAACTGGGCAGAGCCCGGGGGAAACCCACGACCATCCGCAGGTTGCTGGCAGACCTTCCCACTTACAGCCGGAGAGGAAGCCAGCATGAGCTGGACTTGAACTCACAGCGACCGCATTGGTGAGAGGCTCCTGGGTCATTACGCTGCGCCAGCAAAATGAAGAGATAAATGTGTTTTTTTCTGGACATTCAGAAAACGCATACATGTTGTCATGCAAGTGACTCAGGTATAGAGTGCTGTGAGCACAGGTGAGATAGTTTCGAAATGGATAATTCTTAAAAGTGGTGTATTGTTTCATAATGTCCATGGGGAAGGTCCGGCAGCCACCTGCAGATGGTTTTGCTCCCCTCCCCCTCCCCCCCCCCACTCAAATCCACCATAATACTGGTTGCTGCTTGTAAGTGAAATATTTCTTAGTGTTACATGAAGTTCCAATCAAATAAATAAATATAATGTAGTTGCTTTTTGGTCATGATTCTTTGTAGTCAATTCCAGGTGTACTTTTCCCCCCCACACAGGTAATCATACCAGTGAGACGTTTAAGGTGCCCCAGAAGAAGTCTGCCCCCCGAAGCAACTCCACCTCCCCTGTCCCGCCGCCTGAGGAGGAGAAATATGTCTTAGCGACGCACACGGTCAAAGTGCGTCGGACTGGCACGTTGTCAGATGTGCTGGCCATCTGGGACCTCCAGGGTAAGGAGTGCCTGAAGGATAGAGGGAGTGAAAGATTGATTGTGAATGACAGAATGACAGATTGATTGTGAATAACAGAGTGAATGAGATATTATGAACAACAGTGAATGATTGATTGTGAATGACCTAGTGATTGTGAATGACAGTGAGCGAGTGATTGTGAATTACAAAGTGAACAATAGATTGTGAATGACTACATGTAAGTGAATGTAATATTGTGAACGACGGTGAACAAGGGATTCTGAATGACCGAGTGAGTGAGTGATTGTGAATGAACGATTGATTGTGATTAACAGAGTGAACAGGATATTGTGAATGACAGTGAGCAATTGATTGTGAATGGCACAGTGAGCAATAGATTGTGAATTACAGAGTAAGCAAGTGATTGTGAATGACAGAGTGAACTGTTGATTATTATTGACAGGGTGAATGGGATATTGTGAATGACAGTGAACAATTGATTGTGAATGATGGAGTGCAAGAATGATTATGAACAACATAGTGAACGAATGATTGTGAATGACGTTGAACAAGTGGTTGTGATTGATGAGTGAACGAATGATTGTGAATGGGGAGTGAGCAAGTGATTGTGAATGGCAGAGTGAACGATAGATTGTGAATGACTTAGAGAAGAAATGATTGTGAATGACGGAGTGAACAATATATTGTGAATGACAGAGTGAATGAGAGATTACAGAGAGAACGAGAGGTGGTGAATGAGAGAGAGAGAGAGAGAGAGAGAGAGAGAAGTGGTTTAGGCATAGTGTAACATAGTCATCGGATAATTCTTGAAGTGTGAAAGAGGAATTTGTAATGCAGATACTGACTTGAAATTCAGTTATGTTTGGTGTACCATTGTCATACATGTATGTTTGTTGATGGTAATCTGTCACACTGTCCTGAAAAAGGGCCCTGCTTTAAAGTTTTTCATTTGGAGTTTGGATTTTTTTTTTGGATATCTCTTACTGTTAATTGTCAAACTGCCCATCTTTTTTATTCGCCAGAATGAATAAGAAAAAGGTATTCTCTACTGACCAACCCTGTTTAGTGAGATTATGCGCAACAAAGAATTTTTTAAGAATGGCTTAGATCTGCACCATTTTGTGTCCTCAAGTATTTGTCCCCTTTGATTTCAGCTTCTTCATTAACGCCTTTCAACTTCTAATAGGGTACTTTACCTCACTAGGGCAATGGTCCAGGGTAATTTATTTATTTATTTGATTGGTGTTTTACGCCATACTCAAGAATATTTCATTCATATGACGGTGGCCATCATTATGGTGAGAGAAAGCAGGGCAGAGCCCATGGGAAACTCACGACCATCCGCAGGTTGCTGGCAGATCTTCCCACGTATGTGATCCAGGTTAAAATTGGGTGATTATGTCTACATGTATGTTAGTACTAACCTGAGGTTTTCCTCAGCACCGGATCCACGCAGTGTCTCAGGGACATGTTTTATATTTGATGTAGGGACAGAAGCTGTGAGTGGGAGCTCGGACTGCCACCTGGAGGGAGATCTCAGTCGTTTCCAGAGGATGCCTTCCGTGGACTCTTTCAACCAAAGATCACACCCTAACGAGATGTTGACAGGTCTGCGCTATTTTGAGAGGGGTATCCGCGGGGAAAATGGCGTTTTAACAAAGGTAGGACTGTTACATTTTACCATATTTGGAAGAAAAAAAAATTGCGCTTATAAATGTAGCATTCTTCAGAACTGTACTCTTAACTGATATGTTTGAAGTATTTAAATTCTTTCCTCCGAAGTGTTATTGTATCAGAAAAAACTATTATGAGCAAACGTACCGTTCAGTGCGGTATGGATCGGTATTACCAGTGCGGGCAGAGAGACAGGGGACATCCTCTTGTCCTTAATATAGGCAGGGAGTCAGGAAATTAGCAACAAAATCTTGTGATGTGTATTTTATTACCAGGCTTATTGTGGTGGTAATCTTGGTATTTGTTTGTGTACAGAATTGATGTTTTTGTTTCAAAGAACAAGTAAGTTGATATAATATATGTAATTTTTTGTCATGATTCTTTGTGACCTTCAGCTGTCTGTACTTTTCATAAGTTAAACATTTGCAGAGAAAAAAGCATTTTTAGAGGTGAATAATTATCATTAAATGTATAAACTTTTGTGCCATGATATCATCCTACATGTATCTTCCAAACAATTCGCAAGAGACCTTTCAAGAAAAATGAGTCTTAATCATAGAGGAAATGTTTGATGATAAACTTTATGATTCCTAGATTTGCACTATTGTTTACTTCACAGGAACAGTTTGACTGGGGTCAAGTAGACAAAATGGCGCTGGCCAAGTGTCTGTTAGCCCTTTGTAGACAGGCCAAGGATGCTCTGCGAGAGGAACCCAGGCTGCTGAAGCTCAAATCTCCTACATATATTCTGGGTAAGAAAAACTATAGACAGGGCTCGAGTTCAAATCCAAGTGGTGTATTTTTGAGTTGTGGGGGGGGGGGGTATTTTGAGAAAACTAATGATGTTTGCTAATCAGATTTAGTTATTGGTCAAGAAGATTATTTGTTTTATTGACATTTCGCTTCCCAATGGTACTTATGAGGAGTAAACCTCTAAACTAACAAAATCATTACTAATACTGATTGTGTGAAATTTCACCCCGAAAATTAATATTCACATTCAGTCAAGGTCATGAAGTATTGCTTTCATGAAGTCTTTGTTAAAAACTTCAGAAGAATATCATCCTATCTTCCAAACAAACCTAAAACATCTTTCAAGTTTAATAAAACTGTCAGAAGTTTGGAAAATGAGTAACTTTACTTGATGGATAGATTTAAGGTCAGTTGACAGTGTGTCCTGTCTGTGCTGGTTTTCTGTATGTTGAGGTGTGGTTATCTGGGTTGTAACCCTCACTGGACCACTGGATGTTCAAGTAGAGATCCTTTGTGACACTAATTTATAGGCACAGTCCAGAATTTATTTTAGACCAGCCCAGTTTGCCCGTCAAATAAACCTGCCTCTTTTATCTGTGACTTATCAGTTCTGTAAATTGGCCCGTTTGTCTAATTTTTGACATCCTGTCTTTAAACATGGGGTGTTCATGCAAGATGACACGAAACCTTACCCACATCTCAGTGAGATGATTAGTAGATAGACTGGCAGACATAAGGATCATAAATCAGTTAATATCTCTGTGTATCTCTGTTAAGTAACACACAGAAGTAGGTGGGTGGGAGGAGAGTTTGTGTGAATTTTTTCTTTAAATTGTTATATATACATGTTTTTGTTTGCTGATATTTTAACAGCCATATTTTTGTGGAATGTCCCACATGTGACTACTGTGAATCAATAGTACCTTTCTTTGTCCAGGTGATATCCATGGGAATTTCCGTGACCTGGTGTGTTTTGAGAAGGCGTTGTGGCGTATGGGCCCCCTCCTGACTCCCGCATCCTTCCTCTTCCTGGGCGACTTACGTCGACAGAGGAGAACATGGTGTAGAGGTCAGTAGCCAGAACAGGAGGAAAATTTGCTCTTCTGTCTGAAATAGAGGTTTTGTAATGCACGTGATGAAAGAAGAAAGTGAAGATTGGTCAAAGGCAGCTGTGCTATTCCCAGGGGCAGTGTTATTTCCTCCATTAAACTGACGGCTGTAATTTAAGTGCAGAATCCTTGAGTGAGGCATTTAATCAACAATAAAATCGAACAATAAATATTCAAGAATTAAACAATTAAAGAATCATGTGTTCATGTGTAGACAGAACGATACTGAAACAATTAGAAATATATTAGTGCCATAATATTTAATCTTCCCTGAAGTGAGGAAGGAAATTCATTACTTTACAGTCAAGAATTTAAATATGTTGTCTTTTTGTTTGATATGTTGTAGAGAGTTAATATTTTAACTAAAAACAACCTCTGACACCTCACTTGATGCTGTAAGACTTTATCCCATATTTGCACAAATGTTTTGAGCTGAGTAAGACATAAATAAAGTATTCCTTTTGATGATGAAACTTTTTTTTTTCCAGTAGGATATCATGCTATATTTCAGAAAAACCTGAACACACGTTCCTGAGATTAGTAGACCTCTCAAAATCAGACAAAATGAATAACTTCACAAACCAAGTCCTGAATGAAATAAGGTCAAATATGATATGGCTTTTTTTGCAACTTTGAGGTGCACGATTGTCCGTTTCAGGTTGTGGCCTATCTTTTGGCGCAGAAGCTGCAAGCTCCGGGCAAATTTTACCTGTTACGAGGTAACCACGAACTGAGGAATGTGCAGGAGATGTTCCAGTTTAGAAGGTGAGTTTGTGGCTGGTAGAGCAGTAACCAGGCTGAGGCACGCTAATAGCTCACCACTAACACACTTGTAGGAGGCTTCTAGCATTCCACTATACAAATAAAACTTCATGTGCTGTACAGGGTGTAGAGCTGCTTATGTTTAACCTTAATAATATGGTAGTCTGGCAAGTAGGCATGCTTAGCATGCTCCTTAGTCATTCAGTACTGAGCAGTTTTATAGTGTTATTTCTGTGTTGAGTTAGATTGTAAGAGTAAGTGTGTTTGACTGTTACCATGAGTGTGTTTGACTGTTACAGTGTATTTGACTGTTACTTTGAGTATTTTTGGCTGTTACAGTGAGTGTATTGGACTTTGACAGAGCATGTATTGGACTGTAACAGTGCATGTATTGGACAGTAGCAGTGTTTTACAGTTACATCGAGTGTATTTGACTGTTACAGTGAGTGTGTATGACTGTTACAGTGAGTGTGTTTGACTGTTACATTGAGTGTACAAATGTACTTGACTATTACAGTGAGTGTACTTGACTGTTAGTCTGTATATTTGACGATTACTGTTAACTGTTATAGAAAGTGTATTTGACTGTTACGGTGAGTGTATTTGACTGTTACAGTGAGTGTATTTGACCATTACAGCAAGCGTGTTTGACTGTTACAGTATGTGTATTTGACTTTTGCAGTGAGTGTATTTGACTTTTACATTGAGTGTATTTGACTTTTACAGTGAGTATATTTGACTGTTAGAATGAGTGTAATTTAGCCATTACGGTGAGTGTGTTTGACTGTTATGGTGAGTGTGTTTGACTGTTACAGTGTGTGTTTGACTGTTACAGTGAGTGTATTTGACTGCTACAGTGAGTGTGTTTGACTGTTACAGTGAGTGTTTGGCTGTTACAGTGAGTGTATTTGACTTTTACATTGAGTGTATTTCACTGTTACAGTGAGTGTATTTCTCTGTTACAGTGAGTGTATTTCACTGTTACATGAAATGTATTTGGCCATTAGGGTGAGTGTTGACTGTTACCATGAGTGTATTTGTCTGTTACAGTGAGTGTACAAACAAGTTTGGAGAGACAGTAGGAAGGCAGGTATGGGATGCCATCAATGAGTGTTTTGACATGATGCCTATAGCTGCTACAGTTGATGGCAAGGTAAGAAGACTGAGGCTGGTATATACAATCTATAGAACGAGTTATTCATTACGATTGTTATTCTTATAGTCCGAGTACACTGACTGTTGGTTGAGGAATATCTGGGTACACCATATTCATGGCTGCTCAACCTACAGTCGGACACAAGCGCACTTGGCTAAATGGTGCTGAAGAACAGATTGGCACAAATAAGCTCTTCTCTTACCTCAAGCTGGTCAAATCTACATCATAACATCGTCCCTTTTGTTTGTCACAGACAATTTTGTAACGGTAATCCTATCCATTTTTCACGAAAAATCCTCTTGGGTGTGTGGTGCGGTCTTTTTTCGAAATTTAGATGTGTGCATCAAAGCGAGAAAATTTTGAACACTTATTCTGTGCTGAAGTAATACAATTTCATCTATGTTTGGGCATGCGGCTTCAAACATTTTGCTTTGTATGAAAGGTTAAAATTTTGGTTAAAATAGCCTCGTGAAACCGGCCCTTGAATTGTCTCAGTTTCTTTGTCTGTTTTCCCATCCCCCTGTCTGTCTGTTCATCTGTCCATCTGTAAACATGTTGAACATGAGCCAGAATGTAATCTCACTGTTCCCAGGTATTTTGTGTACACGGCGGCATCCCTAGCTTAGAACACGGGGATGGCACCATCGAGTCCATCAACAGTATTCCCGCTCCTCTGAGAGACCCCGAGATGGAAAGTCCCCTAGCCTGGGAGATCATGTGGAGCGACCCTATCAGTGGAGACTTGTCTGCAGAGATCCAGCATGACTTGCTGGAGAACAACGGCTTCATCTTCAACACACGACGAGGCACAGCACACTTCTTCAGCTGCGAGGCGCTCATGACCTTCTTGGAGAAGAATAAACTTTCTCATGTCATTCGGGCTCATGAGGTTCAGCAGGTCGGCTTCCAGGTAATATCATGTTTACAAAATATTGTGTTATCCCAAAATTTAAAGACCTCCGAAATCCCCCATTTTAGGGGCAAATAAATCACATGAAGTATTACTCTTTTTACCGAAACATTTTTCTAGTCTTATATTTCAAATTGTTGGTTGTTTACCTGTACTTAGAGAGAAGTATGCCACTTATGCATCACACGCATATACAGTAATTCACATATCTGTAACCCCTCCATTCTGATTTACCTGTGGAGGAGAGGTGTTGCTAAAAACAGATGATGCTATACAGAGGAATACTTATTTAAGGTACAGGTTCCAGGTGAAGGTTTTATCGTAACATTTTTTCCAGTAATCACTCATTTTCTTGTAAAATTTTCTACCAGAATGCTTTATGAAACATTTGTCTATCAATGAGAATGTGAGATGGGATGTTTCTGTGATTGTATGCCCCGTTCAGTATGCCCCATTCAGTATGCCCCATTCAGTATGCCCCATTTAGTATGCACAAAAACATAAAGGCATACAGCATACTTCTTTCTGTTTATATACTTGTGGTTTTGTTTTCTGCGCCCTGCATACAAGAGATTTTCACTATAAAGAAGGCTTCATGGAAGATGTGTTGTACACATGTATGTATGTATCTATGTGCATATATGTTAATTTTCCTCCAGAATGTTCTATTCACTTTACTTTACTTTAGCGTGGTGGACATATATAGCTGAGGACCAATGGAACTGCTGTGTCGAGTATTGCATATTGTTTAAACTTACATTTCACGCATGCAAATTAGACAATAATGACATCACAAATGGGCATTGCACCTGTAACATATTAAATGTAAGTAAATCCTGAAAAATGACTGCATTTGTGTTTTTGACAGGTGCAGCAGCGCGGCAAACTCCTGACAGTATTCTCCTCCTCACAGTACTGTGGGGGGTCCAACGAGGCGGCCTGTGTGCTCGCTGACAACTTCAAACTGAGGATGATACGGCTGGACACCACATGATGACGAGATTTTCTGCTGAGTCATCATGGCAGCTCTACGCATTTATCTCCCTTGAATACTCTTTTGGTCATAAGAAAAATATTGAAAACTTCAAGCAGAACATATCAAACAACTCTAGTTGTTTATGGTAGAGCCTTTTTTGTGTGATTTGGAGCTCTAACACTTGGTCAGCGTGCAAACAAGTTAATTAATGTGGCTTATGATTTGATATACAATAAGATAAAGTGTTGTGAAGTTACGAATCTTCACACTCACGGTGAATTTGTTTTAGCTTTGGTGAAGGAAATCTAGGTAGTTGTTTGTGGAAATGGTAGGTATTTGTAATTTTGGGAATGGTATGGAAAAATTGTTTTTTTTTTTTTGGTTTGAGAACTGTGAAAGCAAGCATGGATGCTGGAAGGGATGCGCAATATGGCGAGTTTGCAAAATATGCGACATTGTTTTGACGATGGTTTGCTAAAAGGAAGGATTTCTGCTTCATTAGGAATTCAGAGATAAAAGTTGTTAATCACATAGTATTTTACTTTTGCTGAATAATGATTCTTTTCGTATTTTAAAAGCTCAAAAGCACTTTGTGTGTAAGATTAAGAAAATTGAAATCTTTGTATTTTTGTAATTTGCATATGTACAATGGTGTACATATATGTGGTATTTTGTATTACATATGTTACTTCCGTTTAAAAGGATTTGCATCCCTTGACCTTAGGTATCGGTTCAATTATCCAAAGCTGTTAGTATTTGGAAGTATCAGTGTCCTAACATTTGGAAGTATCAGTGTCCTAGCATTTGGAAGTATCAGTGTCCTAGCATTTGGAAGTATCAGTGTCCTAACATTTGGAAGTATCAGTGTCCTAGCATTTGGAAGTATCAGTGTCCTAGCATTTGGAAGTATCAGTGTCCTAACATTTGGAAGTATCAGTGTCCTAACATTTGGAAGTATCAGTGTCCTAGCATTTGGAAGTATCAGTGTCCTAACATTTGGAAGTATCAGTGTCCTAACATTTGGAAGTATCAGTGTCCTAACATTTGGAAGTATCAGTGTCCTAACATTTGGAAGTATCAGTGTCATGGAATTTGGAAGTATTAGTGTCATGCAACTTGGAAGTATCAGTGTCATGGAATTTGGAAGTATTAGTGTCATGGAATTCGGAAGTATCAGTGTCATGGAATTCGGAAGTATCAGTGTCATGGAATTTGGAAGTATCAGTATCATGGAATTTGGAAGTATCAGTATCATGGAATTTGGAAGTATCAATGTCCTGGAATTCGGAAGTATCAGTGTCATGGAATTCGGATGTATCTGTGCCGTGGAATTTGGAAGTATCAGTATCATGGAATTTGGAAGTATCAGTGTCCTGGAATTCGGAAGTATCAGTGTCATGGAATTCGGATGTATCTGTGCCGTGGAATTTGGAAGTATCAGTATCATGGAATTTGGAAGTATCAATGTCATGGAGTTTAAGGGATTAACTGTAATAAATCCATTTGTTAAAATTTCTGGTATTAACCTAAGACAGATATATATACCATCAAGGGAGGCAATTCCTTGAAAAGGGAAGTAACCTATGTATTACGAATAAAAGGAGGTGCTTTCAGTGAAGATCATGAACAAGTTTATTCACATTGCTGTTGTAAGTACATGTATTGCCAGTATTAGTCATCCAAGTGTACATAGTTAATCTAAGTAGAGTAGAAAGAACAAGTTGACTGCATTGCATATAAAGTTTCCATTTTTCAGGTGGCACATTTTGCTTGACTTGCTTGAATTCTTTCACCCACATTTTAGGGCCACCTAAGGGTGCGGTTTGATTCATTTTTTAACAAGAAAAAATAACTGTTGCCATAAAAAGTTTCATAATTTTAAGATCCTGTGAAATAAAATATTTTTGCCTTTTTTTTTTTTTAGGTTTTTGTTGTAACATTTACAGTTACCCTCTAGGAAGTTTTTAAATAGTAAGAGGCTGTGTTATTGTGTTCATCAGGTGAGGTGATACTGTATATATCATATGTTGATTTGTTATCTGTAACTTTTGATCCATTCACCAAACCAAGCTCATCATGATGTGTTTCAAATTGAATTACAAACTGATATCACTATTTTTGATGTTCTATCATCATAGTTTTACAATTCTTCACATTTTAAGCGGAAATGAGTACTAATGAACACTTTTAATGTATTATCACCCAACCATGATAACGACCATGGTTTGTTGTCATGGTAACAACCATGGTAACAGACCAAGGTAACAATGATGTAGCAGTTTGTTGAAGCTTGTAAATAGCTATTGTGTGGAACAAATACACTCACTGAACTGGTGAAGCACAAACTACTGGGTAGAGACTGAGCATAGCTGGAGTGATAGTGTTGTATTGTAGACAGTGTATATGTAAAATGGGATTTCTGGGTCTAATATAAATTAAGGTTTCTTGCAAATGTCAATTATCAAATGTTAACTCCCTTTTTTTCATTTATCGGCGCATGCAGAAATAATGTCTTTTTTGTTACTTTTCCACCTTTCTACCTCCATGTGTTTATCAAGCTTTGCGTGCAATCTGTATATGGAATTTGATGGGATATATGGTAACAAAATGTTATTCTGTGCACAGTAAATAGCATTGAAAGTAATATAGCCCATATTTTGCCTAGTTTAGCCAATTATTGATATGTCAGTTTTTCAAAAGTAAATGGAGAGTGCTCTTGGGAGATAATATAAACATTTTATATGGGAAAGAATACCAGTCGCATGCCCAGGGTCTGTGGTTTACTGAAATCATGTTAGTGGTCAGATATGTTCAATTACCCTCCCCCCCACCCAAAAAAAAGATGTCATGTTGCCCCAAAATGTGTCATGTTACCCCCAAAATATGTTTCATGCTGCCCCCCCAAAACCTGTGTGATGGTGCCCCCAAAACCTGTGTGATGTTTGCCCCCAAAACATGTCATGTTATCCCCAGTTTATCCCCAAAAGATGCTTCATGTTGCCCCCCAAAAGATGCTTCATGTTGCCCCCAAGAGACATTTTATGTTGCCCCCAAAAGATCCTTCATGTGGCCCCCTGTAGAGGTTTCATGTTGCCACCTAAAAGATACTTCATGTGGCCCCTCCAAGATGTTTCATGTTACCCCCAAAAGATGCTGAATGTTGCCTCTCTTCATGCAGCCCCAAGAAGCTTCATCTTGGCTTAAGAAGCTTCACCTTGCCCCCAAGAAGCTTCACCTCCCCCCTCCAGAAACTTCACCTTTGCCTCCCTCCAAGAAGCTTCATCTTGCCCCCAAGAAGCGTCATCTTGCCCCCCAGAAGCTTCACCTTGCCCCCAAGAAGCTTCACCTCCCCCCCCCCAGAAACTTCACCTTTGCCCCCCCCCCCCCCCCCCGAAGATTCATGTTGCTACTCTGCCAAGAACCTCCATTTTAACCCCAAGAAGCTTATGTTTTCCCCCCCCCCCCAGAGAAACTTTATTTTGACCCTCTCTCCTCCTGCCCAAGCAGTTTCATTTTGTTTCTCCCTCCAAAACACTACGGTACCCCAATATCTGAATAAGCTTCATTCTGCTACCCCCACCACCACACTGCCCCACCTCTTCCTAAGAGAAGCTTCGTTTTGCCACCCAATAAAAGTTTGACGTTTACAGTACTTTGTAGCCAGTATTTTGCCGTCATTGTTAAGGTTCTGACATATTGTTAACACTGTATAAAAGTAGTTTTATTTTCTTGCATTCTGACAACTTCAATAAAAAAGAGTAAGTAATGGATGAAGATTTCAGTCTAATCAAGGTTATACAAATTCTTCAGTTTTTGTCAGTAAAAATTCTTAATAATCATTGTTGTTAAACAAAAAATATCAGGCTACAGGCCAGAAAGTGTTTTTGGATGTAGCTCAATATAATCACAAATTATTTCGAAATAGATGATAAAGTACTGTATGGCTCGTATGCATTCATACAAAGGTTGTGACTAGATGTTATAGTACATATGTACCCTAACTGGAAACCTCAACAAATACTGTACCAGTGGTGCTAAACCACAATTTCTGTCTGTTTCTGTATGTACAGGCACTAGCTGTGTAAAATCTTTGTGTTACCTGTGTATAAGGAATGAGTTTCCTTTTATACTTACGTGATCATGTCAGATTGTGCTTTTTATCCACCTTACTCTCTTGATCCTGTTCCGTAATGCCAATTTTTACATCCTCGAAACTTTGAAATCTGCAGCTGAACAGTTGTTTGTGGGTCATAAGGAGTTTAAATTACAGATACCCTATATGAAAAAATGTACACACTTAAAAATTTGTGAATTTGAGACTATTAGCTGATCATTGTTCTGAATTTTGATATGTGGACTTGAAAGGAAAGAACACAGCATCAGTTCTGATTGGCTGGACTGAGAGATTGACAAGTCCGTGCTGTGCCTAGCCTAAGCTGAATTCTAGAGGTGGCAGATTTATTCAAGCTTGATCAGGGCTGTAGTATATAACCCAGAAAACCCTATCTCCATTGTCAGCCAATCAGGGTTCATTGTGTATTGCCTTTAGCTTCTGCAGAAAACATTGAAAACTACCTGTATTTTTTAAATGTTTGAATTCAAATGAGGGCTTCACAGATCATTTTGGTGTCTGCAGTGACACAAGCATCTATTTTTTCATACCAAGCTCCATGTTTTATTTTGAAGTAGCTCCGATACTTGCCAGAAGTACATGTATTTCCAAAGGTGAAAATGAAAAATTGCTTTACATCACTGGCATCTATTTTATTTAATGTAACCAAAAAAATCTACTGTTAGTTTTAAATATAGCTTTGATCAGAATTTCCACTAATGCTAACCTCTTACTTTTATTTCCTTTGGCTTTGAAAAATTACTATAGTAAACTGACGCCCAACTCTCTAGCCTGCTTTGTACAAGTGGTCCAAAAGTTTGACACATCAGTACTCATCACTTACTGTTTTGAAGTTTATGGTTGACCTAAAGTTAGGTGTGGGCTATAGTTACTCATTTTTTCATGATTCTAAGAGCTCTAGTGATATTAGAAAAGGTAATTTGAGATTTGTTTGGTATGTAGGAACATAGCGTACTTGAAAAAAAAGCTTTAGCACCAAATACAATATTGTGTGACTTTTATCTGGCTTTAAAAATGCATTTTTAAAGGCCGTTTTTAGGGCAAATATGGCATTTTTTTTGGAGATGAGGTTGTCTGTGTAAAACGTTTTTATAGAGCTATTCACACTTACGTTAGAAAGGTTTGAATTTGTGATATACATGCACGTTCAATATATGTTCAACAGGAGATTGGTGTACATGTAACTGCGTCCACAGTTAGAACAACCGCTGAAAACACAGGCAATTGAAACAGAAAATAAGAAGAAAATTGGCTGTTTTTCTTGTGCAAGTTGTTAAATGATTGTGATATTGCTGAACAAAATTGCGATAAAATGCAGAGATCACTGAAGCTATGCTTAAGTATTTTATTACACTTTGCACCTGTGAATTTTATTACATTTTGTACCTGTGAATTTTATTACACTTTGCACCTGTGAATTTTATCACACTTTGCACCTGTGAATTTTATGCATGGATGATAGTGATTGTAAACAAACATGTCCATTGTAAAACTTCATCTTGTATTATAACTGTTCAAACATTCCAAAATGTCATTTTCATTGGTCATGTACCAGTGTCACCTACGGATTCCATAGTATTAGCCTGACAGTTTCATGAAGATCCTTAAGTGTTAAGTATAACCTTTACCTGTTGGTACACCTTATATCTCTACAACGTAGGCTGTGTTAAGGGCATACTTGGCTAAGTGGACTTCATAACACTGGGGCTAGTACGTTCTTGTAAGGAGCTCAACATGTATACGTCACCCACCTTTCAGTATTGTAGAAAATTTTAAGTTCACCTTACACTATGAGCAATACATTAACTGTGGCGGTTGAAAATTTTCAGTTTATACAGACAGAAAATTTCCTCAGTTATTGAACAAAGGTTTGTAAATATCCTGGGGCCACTTTCACAAAACTTTGTAAGTCAGGTTTTGCAGGACTTTTTGTTTTTGTAAATGAGGTCTAGGTTATAGTGCCATAAGGTGATGAGAAAAATTACGGGAAATTGATGTACAAAGTTTTGTGAAAGTGGTCCCTGAACACTGATATTTTCTCTACCCATGAAAAAGGACTAGCCACATATATGTAGTATTACACATACAACTGGCGGGTTTTTAGTGCATTTTAAAGCACCTGACTTCATTTACATAGCCTGCTACTGACATACTCTGCAACAAGACACAGTATATGTACACACACCTAGTGACTCCTCATCACATGACTGAAAAATTGTTCAGTACAATGTTAAACCCTGAGCATACATACATACATATGCGTTAAAGTGGTATTGTTTTGTAGATATATTCTTGCCCATTGTAATCAGCGTTATGTAAATTTTCAAACTCAAATGTTAGTTTTCTGTGTTTTTATACAATGATGTTAATAACAGCAATTAGTAATGCCAGTGTAGATATTTCTGTTGATTACAATTATGTATCCATTCAGACTTTCCATGTTGCTTTTTACCGTTTGTTTTCCGTGTGATATATTCTTTGATGATGTACGTGTGTATTGTAATGATAGCGCCATTTATTCTACCCAATCACTGGTCATTCTTTATGATCTTGGCAACATATATCTATCTACCCATTTAATCACAGGTTTATGGGTTAGCAAAAAACCCCCAAAAACACTGAACCAAGCTTTTTGTGTTCACATTATCCACCATTACTCGTACTTTTCATTAACATTCTGAAAGTCACAAATTTGATTTTCAAACATTTTAAAAAATCTGAAGCAATTTCACAATTCACAGCATTGTCAGTTTTCAAATAAGGTCACAAAATCTGCCGCATTTTCACCATTCTCAAAGTCTACAGACTATAACATAATTCCTAAAGCCAGCCGAATATTCACCGAATAGATGGTGTATTAGATCTTTTTTGTGTACAGTATTTGAGAAATCTCTTCATAGAAATTTGTCTAAATGTTTCCATTGCCCTATCATTAAACTTAACTCATTATCCTTCCTTATTAACTTAACCTTTTGCACATTACATGTCATAACAATCATGTTTTACTTCTCAACACAATATTACACAATTATGATTTCTGGATTTTTTTCTTTATTTCGAGTATGTGTGGGGAAAAATACCACCAAACTGTGTCCAGTGACATACAGATTGTATTTTTGTGACTGACTTTTAATTCTCTACAACTGTGTACTGCCTACAGAAACACTCATTTATACAATTACTAGATGATTATAAAATGAACAATGTTTTATTTTTGTTTTATTGGGAATGATTCATGCTTTCACTGCTACAGAACTCTGCCATGTACAATGAGAAACAATATTGAAAGTTTGGTCTGAGAAATGGCCATTTAAATGTCCTATTTTCACATGTCTTGGTGAAAAGGCAATATGGCTACATGTCCTGCATGTACCATATATTTAATTTGAACAAAATGGCTGAGTTCTTCACAGATTTTTTTTCTTGAACCATAAGGGGAAGAACAGTACATATACTTCTCTTCCATATTTTATGATTATTGTTATTATTACTAAAATGATATCACTTTGTTGTTTTGTCTATTTTTTGTATCCTAGTAGCAGAAGAAACTAAAGTGTATGTGGTTCTTTGTTTCTCATTTCCATCATTTCTCAGTTCCGTGTTTTGTGGTTAAAATTGAAGTTATATTACTTTTCAATCATGCTGCAATGATTGTGTTGTCATTGTCCAGTAGAATTCTTCCATTAGAAGTTTATTTTAAAGAAGTGGAATGTGTCTACCAAAAGAACGATTTGTTTTGAATAATCTCTATTGAAACATTTGATCTTTTCCCTCCGATGTGTGTAAGTTCTAATCTTCTATATATATATATGGATTGACTTATGATAGAATATATATGGTTGAATGAAAGTCATTTGTTTCAAAATGTTCATTGACCTCTATAAGAATAGACAACACCAGACTTCAAGTGTATATAAGAAACGACGAAGTATATCACCTAAAGGTTAAAAAAGATAATTTTTTTTTTGTCTTTGTGATGTTACATAACTGAGATTTGCCAGTTCAAAGTAAGCAGAGTCATGCACATTTAGAAAATGGAGAACGCAGCCTATTATTCTATTAACCGAAAACGCATCTGTTTCAGTTTACATCATCCCAAACCCCTGTTGGCCTTTTAACCAAAGTTAGTAACTGGACATAATTTGTCCCTCTTGCTTTATCATGACGTCATCCTGTGATGTTGTGAGAATTCCAGACTAAAAATTGATTTATGGATTTATTGTGTTACTAAGCACTCATTAAAAACGACTGTCTATCACAGGTAACAAAATGGAACGACTGTCTAGTACAGGTAACAAAATGGAATGACTGTCTATCACAGGTAACAAAATGGAACGACTGTCTATCACGGGTAACAAAATTGAACATGTAAACTTTTGTGTACTATAGATGTACATAACAGTGAGTCTCACTGATATACATTTTTGTTTGTTATGTGGTACGCATTTTTGTTTAAGTACACAAGTTGCCTATCTCTAGTATACAAAAGTTTACATGTTCAATTTTGTTAGTTATGTGTACTTGAACTACAGTCGCCATAGAGCACGTCAGGAAATAGAAAATTGCTGTTGCTGTATGTGTCTCTTTCCACCCCTCTTCCTGAATAACCCAGGATTTATTTTTCCTTTAACCATCAGAACCACACTTTTCATGGTTAAAGAGCTGGCTCCCTGCAATGATCAGGCCCCTCGCCAATATCGTCACGTGTTCAAATCCCACTCACACTGTTTTGACTGTGGGAATTTGTGGATTCCTCGTCTCGTTGACTGTTCGTTGTGTTTGTTTTGTAACAATAAGTGGTGAACGATGTTCGTGCGCTAAAAAAATCTTTTGAATTGAACAGAAAGTCTGTTGTTTGAGTGACGCTAGAATGTATTCTCGCATTGCAGCAGAATATTCTGTTATTAAAGCATGCATATCCTTTTATTTCAACATAAAAGTTGTTCTATAGTCTAACAGGATACTGTGTTAAATGTTACACTGTATTTGTTTATTTTTTTATTTGATTGGTGTTTTATGCCGTATTCAAGAATATTTCACTTATATGACAGCGGCCAGCATTATGGTGGGAGGAAACTGGACAGTGCCCGGGGGTAACCCATGACCATCCGCCGGGGAGGAAACCAGCATATGAGCTGGACTTGAACTCACAGCGATCGCGTTGGTGGGAGGCTCCTGGGTCATTACTCCACTGTATTATGTGTTTATAATAGCAATACATTCTAGCATGTAATGAACTGAAATGAAAATGCAATTTATGAGGCTTCACTGGCCAAGAATTACTCAAAAAGCTTTGTTGTCATGACATTAACATACAATCACATTAAAACAATGCAAAACCATGTTCAGTGAAACTGGAAATATTAATTCGATATTGACTATGATAAATGAATTACTGATATCAATAATTCCCTATCACTCATCGATATCGATAAAAGATTTATCAAGATTGATAATTTATTTTTATCGATATTGATAAATGAATTTTCAGACATATCATTCATTCATTCATTCCCATTAAATGTTAATTTGGCCTCTCATATATTTATTGTGTTCCACATTTGGTAACGCTAAGACAGCAATATACAAGACACGAACGTTTGCAGTGAGAACATAGTTACAAATCATGTTACTAATGAAACAAAGGAAATATTTTGTGTTGAAGAACAAATGAGTATAGAGGTTACCCCAGCGCCATTCACGTAATTGAGTAACAAGACTTATCACCGAATTTAATAGTTTAAAGGCATTGATTGGATAAAACTGTCACAGACAATATGATTAGGTTGCTGTAAATTTACGTATGGTTGGTATGTAACTAATTTACCAAAATTTTGCCTGTTTGCACTGTAGCCACTACTGCACGTCAAAACGCACTGGTTCAGAACATCTTTTTCTAATGTGTGGTGCTTGGGGACTCCTGATTATCGCGTTTCTATGGGCACGTTTGCTCAGAAAAAGAACCTTAAACATGATTTCACCTAGATTTCCTGTGGCATAAATGGACTATAGCCAGTACAGAACTATAAACGTACTGGTTCAGCATATCTTTTTGTCCCAGTGAGTAATGTTTGGGTGCCTATTGGCCCGTGAAGAGCGATGATAATTTACTTGTGAATGACTCAAAGGAAACTATGAAGAACTTTGAAGTTATATGGCAACGGAGAAGGAGTGGTGTATTGGTACCTACCGGCCCCTGAAAACACCCTTATAATCTATCTATAAATGACCGATTGACTCGGAGTAGATATAGAGGAGAGTCCATCATAGTTGATTAAGAGAAAAGGACATCAGAAATCGAGAATAAGAAATAAGTAAGTAACTTCAATTATATCCACCATTAGTGGCCAGAATTCAGTTGTAACTTCCTCGCTTGGCGTTCAGCATGAAGGGGATAGTGCAACAACTGGTTTGCCCCGTATCAGTATAATGGCTCGGGCGGGGCGGCTTACTTGCCTTCGGTAAGTCGTCTCAGTGAAGCAGCACTAAATAAAAGAGCGGTGGAATTCCGTCCTGCAACAAGGAGGCACATTACACGTACATGCACCCTAAGGATTCCTTCGTCGTCATATGACTGAAAAATTGTTGAGTACGACGTTAAACCCCAAACACTCACTCACTCACTCATTTCACTCATCTTGTTTTAAGAAAGGAAAGTAACTTCTGCATCAAATTATCTTTGATCTGTTTTATCAAATAAAACATGACAAAAAAAAACCCTCTCACGTGTAGTCAATAAGAATGATACGGGATACTGTGCATCACATACGACATTCGCTGTACGTACTCAACCAAATCCTAACGTGTAAGTGGACATGTCTTTAACAGTTCGTGTTTATGTAATCCAATTCACAGCTTTGTCGGGGTAACGTGTTTCTCTCAAGTCCGTCTTATCGCAAGGCTGCCAGAGGCTGCATTCAAACGAATATAAAAAGACTACGGAGTCTTTGGAGTTGTGAGTAGAACCAGTGCACGGATGACAGTGTGATGATTGGCAGATACTCAGCACCCGTATAACCTGTAAAGCTATACAAAAATCTTGCAGAGGTGATTTACATATGCACGTATGATGGAAACTGGTAATGTCCCAAAATCAATAGTTGCAGAGGTTAGTAGTCGCCAAATATTTACAAAGCTATGGGTACTCTTTGGTCCAACGGGATTTTCCTCTTTCCTCTGTCCACCTTGTGCGATGGAAGTCTTTTTGATATGCAGAGTAGAGGACTGTTTGATGTGCCAAGTGACATTCCTCCAACAACGGCGATATTGAACATGCAGGATAATATGCTAACAAACATTAAAAACGATTCATTCATCAAGCTGCGTTGGCTCGCGTTGGCTCACCAGCTTGGATCTAGCTTACAAACGCATCGAACTACTGGAACCGTCGGCGTTCAGGGGGACTGTCCGAACTGGTGCGTTTGGACCTTCGCAATAACAAGCTTGTGCCAAAGTATGAAATCTACCCACCAACAGTATTCCTGCCTTTACGAAAACTACAGACCTTAAATTTGCACAGAAACGCACACTTACATGACGAGGATGCGTTTCTCGAATTAAAGGAATATCCGGAAGAAATATTTAGAAATCTTGGCGCTCTGAAGGAATTATCTATGGATGCCACTAAAGATGTCACCTTTGGTTCAGGATTCTTACGTATGCCTCGTCTGAAATCTCCGTCTCTATACAAAATGTTCACAGCATACAGCCTCCGACGAGATGCTCTGGCGATTTTTAATAATATGAAAATTGAATCTCTTGATGTGGAGTCACCAGATTTTGAAGTTGGGAGCTTGGGGCATTTTCCACACTTGACTAGTCTGAAAAACCGAGCAGAGGGTTTGCGGTGAGCTTTACCAGCTCTGAGAGATGTGCGTGACCGGAAAATCACATTATGCATTTCGAAATGCGACCCAAAACCTGGGGAACGGAAAGAGCCGGAAGAGCTGATGTTAACAAAAAAAAAAAAAAAAACTCGAAATACCTGGCGACTATGTGTGTAAGAAATTTGGACCTCAGTGATAACGCTATCATTCATGTTAAACACGAAATACCCCGAATGTGTGGTGAATATAAACATAGGACAAAACTACCCAACTGTCGCTAATCACTGGATTGCAATCTTTGGTACTCAGCGCTTTACCAGCCTGAGGAAGTACTGCGATGTGAGTACCAAGCAAAGTCCCCGGAGGAGCAAACGGGCAGCCAAAAATTATGACCATCAAATGGAAGAGTGGCGACTAAAACACGATAATGGCAGGTTAGTCCTGTTTAATGTTCCGTCTCATTTGGAAATTTTAAATATTAGTTTCCTGAACATGCCACCAAAATCTCCATCAAGGATGAAACTGTGGAATGCCAATAATATTCGAGTAGTCGACTCTGCTTATGTTGCTATAGATGATTGTGTTTTTACAGTTTTCGGGCTTGGAAACCTGTCGGTGCTGAATATATCAGGATTTCACTGCAGTAATCTGTCGCCTTTTTTCTTTGAGCCATATCCATCTCTGGTTGCAAAAGACTGCAAACTGGACAGCAGTTTTCAAAACGACCCCGATGGAATAACGATAAGCATGCTGAAAAAGTTGCATACACTGGACATTTCCAACAACGATCTGACACAGCTTCACCCGGGGTTATTCAAATCCCTTGTTAGCCTTGAAAATCTGATCCTGACCAGTAATACACTGGTACAAGTTAACGAATGAGTCATGAGTGTGAGATCACTAACGTATTTGGATTTGTCGTACAATGTTCTTAACCCACTACGATCTAACGAAATAAGCTGGCTATCCGAAACACAAACAGTTCGCCTGTCGTAGAGCCTCAATCCCTTCGCGTGCACCTGTAAAACACTGATCTTTGTCCACTGGGTGCTGAGTGACCCCGTCATTCGTGCAGATAAGGCATATAATTATACTTGTGCCGCTGAAAATGGCACAAAACTGAGCGTTAGTACGTTGGCGATGGAAATAAAGAACGTGGACGTCCTTTGCGTGAGTAAATTTTGGTTAACATTTTCCGTGGTGCGTTCGTGCTTGTTCACTATTGCTGTCATTTCGGCAATATTTGGTTACCGTTACAGATGGAATACCAAATATTGGTTTCTCACAAAATGTCGTAGAGGCCCCAGGTACGAAAGGTTGGCAGTAGAGCTGTGTCAGTTTGTTGCGTACCATCATGAGAATTGGCGATGGCCGTGCGAAGTTCTGAGAAATGTTTTGGAAGTAGGGAAGAACAATTCCTGTGTCTGAATGATCGGGACTTTCCCGTGGCTGACTGCATACAGCAGAACATGGATGCTGTGAATAATAGCAGAAGGATAATCTTGGTCATTGACAGGGCTTTCTTGACAAGTGATTGGTGTGAGTTTGAAATTCAAATGGCGGGCATGGGCATGGTAAAAGATGGTCGTGAGAACGCCAATATTGTCATCATGATGGAAGAAATCCCGGTTGCGGAAATGCCAAGGTCTTTACTTAATCTCTGGCAAAATATCAAGTTTCTTTTTCTGGAATAAAAACCACATTAATGAACGAATTTTTGGAGAAGATTATTGGAAGTAATGGAACGCTAATATCGCCTTATGTTTTAATGAACTATGCCGTTCCAACACAGTACTAAAAGGTGGTATCAAAGAAAAGATGAAAGCTCGCGAGTAGAGATCTTGGTTACTTTCGTTGTAGTGATTGGCGATTGTCGCCGTGATCAGGAATAGGGCACTTGAGCTGAGAGAGTGGGTAATGTTGTTCAGCTGTTTTAGTTGTCACATGTCTGGCAACTACAGCAGTGCTTGTCACCGACTTGAATGTTTTTTTTTCAGAAAAAAGGTAATTTACCACAGATAAAACACATTCAATTCAGGACTTTTTTGCTTCAGTAATTTGTTCTCCATCCATAATTGGTTCACGATGAAGGTAATGTAGAAAATAAGTTTTGCTTTGTTGGATAAACCACACATCGCGATGGTTAAACCGTTTGATGGATCGTCTGGAAGGATGACCAGTGAAAGCTTGGGCTGTACTAATTTTAACGTTAGTCTCCGATTTGCTAAAGCCAATGTTTTTTTTTTTTAATGAATATTGCGTTGACTTCAGCATAAACATTTTATGAATGGAGAATTTTCTTAGTATGATGGTTTATATATTTATACGTGCCAATATGTTGACGAGTCCTTACTTAGTCGCAATAAGATGGACGTATCCGTTTCTACGCTATTGATACAAACCAACACTATAATACACAGTTGTAAGCATTTAGAATATTCAGCCTCTGTTATTCATCTATCGTGTATAGGTGGACAGTGTCTATACGTAACGGTATGACACAGTGTGTGTAAATATATGGACAATGAACAGGATGTTAACATTGTGAAGTAGTTTGTAAGAGGCATATGTACGCCACTACAAACAAAACTATCGATTATAAGCAAGAATAGATCATTATTTTCGCATATAATTTTAAGTAAGTGACTATTAATAATGTATGTACTTTACGGTTCTGGATTTCTTTCAAAATTCAAAACAAACATTGTTGAATATGTCTGCATTCTGAAAGTATAATAGAAAGTATGATAAAACAAACTCATTTTGAATACGGATTATTTATTCTTTTAAAAAAGCCCTTTCCATTATTACATATCGTATGATTGTACGTGTATTGTCATAAAGGTACATTCTATATTCGCTCTGTTATTTTTACTCTAGATTGATTCCACATGACGAATGAATCCTCATTAAAATACTGATAAAATAAAAAAATAATAAAAAAAAACCCTTAAGTTTGTAGATGAGTTTTTCTGTTAGGTGGTGTAAAGATATCTTTCTCCGTTATTCCCTCTCTTCTATGGAGAACCGTCTGCGGTGACTGGCTGATAGATGTTTACATTTCACTCAAGAATATTTTACTTCTTCAATGGAGACCATTTTCCTGACTGGAGTAAAGCACCACTGACCTTCGGCAAGCAGCTGACGAACTCTGCCACATGTAACTCATTGTTCCACACAGACCACAGTGGCTTTCTCGTACAGCATAGAGGGTAAAAACAGAGCAGCGACGACAGTGTAATGGATGTAAAGCATAGAGAGTAAAACCAGAGCAGCGATGACAGTGTGATAGACGTACAGCATAGAGGGTAAAAACAGAGCAGCCACGACGGTGTGATAGCTGGAAAATGGTCACACGATACCGGTGAAATACGGCCTCTTGTTAGTTTACCTCAGTTCGGGTTTTGTCCTAACTGTTCATGGAAGTGTTTAAATAGTAGCAAATTACACGCCCTCGTGCCTTAAGCAGAATTAGGTAAAACAAATGTAGTGATGTTAATTGCAATTTATTAGACATCACTGGTCTAGAATTACTCAAAAGACCTGTAAGTATAACCTTTTCTAGTACATGGAGGTCTTGTGATCTGGGACGAGCTTCAAAGCGAAAAGCCATATTGTTTTCTCAGCTGTCCCGCGATTCATAGGGTGGTTTTTGTTTAACAATCCTGCATTACAAAGAGACGTTTCTCGCTAATATGGAGACACTATGATGATCATGATAAAAACATACAACATCTGTCTTTGTGTGCGAGTGCATGGAATTTAGAGGATCCTTAGAGTGCATGTAATGTGCCTAATTTTTGCAGGACAGATTTCCATCGCTCTTGTATCTAGTGCTGCTTCACTGAGACGCCTTACCGAAGGCAAGTAATCCGCCCCGCCAGAGCCATTATACTGATACGGGTCAACCAGTCGTTGCAGTGTCCCCTTCATGCTGAACGCCAAGCGAAGAAGTTACAACTTCTTCTTTGATAGTCTTAGGTGTCACTCCACCCAGGATTGACCCTTGACCTACCACTCTCGTCAATGTAAAAGAAGAAACTGATTTCTTAAAATAAAAATTCTGCTGCAATCTGGGGTGAAAAGGACGATTTTGATGGCTCCACTAAACGGCTTAGTATGTCCCATCATGTGCAATGTTTTATTGGGAAAAAGTGTACCCTGTTCTTAATTTATTTTTGGGGCCTCCGTGGCTCAGTCGGTTAGCGCGCTAGCGCAGCGTAATGACCCGGGAGCCTCTCACCAATGCGGTGGCTGTGAGTTCAAGTCCAGCTCATGCTGGCTTCCTCTCCGGCCGTAAGTGGGAAGGTCTGCCAGGAACATGCGGATGGTCGTGGGTTTCCCCCGGGATGTGCCCGGTTTCCACCCACCATAATGCTGGCCGCCGTCGTATAAGTGAAATATTCTTGTGTACGGCGTAAAACACCAATCAAATAAATAAATCAATCACCATATTGGTGGAAGGCAAATCGTGTTCAACAACAGACTGCGCGGGATTCTGCTGTGACAGGTACACAGACGTTATTTCAGCCGGAGATCTGCTGTGACAGGTACACAGACGTTATTTCAGCCCGGATTCTGCTGTGACAAATACACAGATGTTAATTCGGCCGGAATTCTGCTGTGACAGGTAAGCAGACGGTATTTCAGCCCGGATTCTGCTGTGACAAGTACACAGACGTTAATTCGGCCCGGATTCTGCTGTGACAGGTACACAGACGTTATTTCAGCCCGGGTTCTGCTGTGACGGGCACACAGACGTTATTTCAGCCGGGATTCTGCTGTGACAGGTACGCCGACGTTATTTCAGCCCGGATTCTGCTGTGACGGGTACACAGACATCATTTCAGCCGGGATTCTTCTGTGACAGGTACACAGACATTATTTCAGCCGGATTCTTCTGTGACAGGTACACAGACGTTAATTCGGCCCGGATTCTCCTGTGACAGGTACACAGACGTTATTTCAGCCGGGATTCTGCTGTGACAAGTACAGACGTTATTTCAGCTGGGATTCTGTTGTGACAGGTACACAGACATTATTTCAGCCGGGATTCTGCTATGACAGGTACGCAGACGTTATTTCAGCCGGGATTCTGCTGTAACAGGTACGCAGACGTTATTTTAACCGGGATTCTCCTGTGACAGGTACACAGACATTATTTCAGCCGGGATTCTGCTGTGACAGGTACGCAGACGTTATTTCAGCCGGGATTCTGCTGTGAAGGTACACAGATGTTATTTTAACCGGGATTCTCCTGTGACAGGTACACGGACATTATTTCAGCCGGGATTCTGCTGTGACAGGTACGCAGACGTTATTTCAGCCGGGACTCTGCTGTGACAGGTACACAGATGTTATTTTAGCCGGGACTCTGCTGTGACAAGTACAGACGTTATTTCAGCCGAGATTCTGCTGTGACAGGTAAGCAGACGTTATTTCATCCGGGATTCTGTTGTGACAAGTACACAGACGTTAATTCGGCCCGGATTCTCCTGTGACAGGTACACAGACATTATTTCAGCCGGGATTCTGCTGTGACAGGTACACAGACATTAATTCGACCGGGATTCTGCTGTGACAGGTACACAGACATTAATTCGGCCGGGATTCTGCTGTGACAGGTACACAGACGTTATTTCAGCCCGGATTCTGCTGTGACAGGTACACAGACGTTATTTCAGCCCGGATTCTGCTGTGACAAGTACACAGACGTTATTTCGGCCCGGATTCTGCTGTGACAGGTACGCCGAAGTTATTTCAGCCGGGATTCTGCTGTGACAGGTACGCAGACATTATTTCAGCCGGGATTCTGTTGTGACAGGTACACAGACGTTATTTCAGCCGGGATTCTGCTATGACAGGTACGCAGACGTTATTTCAGCCGGGATTCTGCTGTGACAGGTACGCAGACGTTATTTTAGCCGGGATTCTGCTGTGACAAGTACACAGATGTTATTTCAGCCGGGATTCTGCTGTGACAGGTACACAGACATTAATTCGGCCGGGATTCTGCTGTGACAGGTACACAGACGTTATTTCAGCCGGGATTCTGCTGTGACAGGTACGCAGACGTTATTTCAGCCCGGATTCTGCTGTGACAAGTGCAGAGACGTTATCAAACACATCAAACACGTGTCCATGTAATACTATCCAGATGAAAAAGAGTGATGCCATCTATTCCATTCGGCGCCTTGAATGACAATGACTCTTATGTAACATCCTTTATGTTCATTTCAAGAAACCAAATTCTAATTTGCGAATAAAATGGCCATTTTGCGAAGGCTATTTCAACTCCCGTGTTAATTCAAGTTCAAAACTATAGATTTGGTCATAAGACAGATTTATTCGTTCTCGTAAACACATTGGCAGCGACAATGTAGTGTATGAGATTGATTGATGTTTAACGCCGTAATCAGAAATATTTTCACTGATACGGCCGCGGTCAGTTTCACAAGTCGATGAATCCCTGAGTAAACCACTGGTCTTTGGCAAGTAACTGACGAACTTATATGTTACACACATATTTTCACCTGCAGAGTGAAATCATTTAGTATACCATATTGGTGGAAGGTATAAAGTGATTGCTAATGAACTCCATGTAAGGCCACATGAATGTCCCAACACGTGCTAGGGCTGCCCATCGCTTATGGCCACCAATGAGAGCACTGGTGGCGTCCACTCACCATTGGTCTGGTAGTACCTGACCCACTTCAGTTAGTGCCAGAGTGATACTACCAGACTATGGACGCGCCTGCATCTCTAAATTCCGGTTGTTGTAAAGACAAGGTTGATGCCTTTGTTGGTTGACGACCCCTTCTCAGATATGCATTGTGAAATGACTTAACAACACTCTACTCTTCCTTTACAAATTCCCAAAAATTCCCGCTGAGTGCTGTAGTATGTACACAATATTTACAGTACCGGTACGTCACTGTTCTTCACAGCGACAATCCTCCCTCGTCAACTGATGCAGTTCCCTTCGTATGCGTCAAAATTATCGATCACAAGAGTCCCATGACCAGTGCCCTTTTGATATTCCACAATGAAATTTCTGGGATACGAACTGGGTGGAAGATCCACGCCGATCGTCCGCCATGTTGACGCTGTCATTGTGTCATTCACAAGGACAGATTTCAAAGTATCTCCATGAAAGGTTCGGCCTCCATGCTGTGTTGTTGTTGTAATCTTTAGTGTTCCTTCCACGTCCCAACCTATGAACTTGATTGTCCAGCAATTGGGTATTTCTGAGTGAAATAGTGGAGATTGAAGTTTGGTGAAGGAATTACTGGCATGAAGATGGCCGTCGGCGACAAATTTATAGCCATCTGCAAAGAAATCAACATCAAGTTTTCATTCGTGACTATGAACAACATGCTACCTAGCTTAATTACGCCTGAAGTACTTTAGACAGGAAACATGAAAGGTCAGATAACGTCAGATCTATAAGCTTTTTTCGAACTTTTTCAGGTGTTGCCAGTCACGAAGGAACGTTTGTATACTGTTTGGCGTTAGAGGCTTTTTAGTTGTGAGGCTAACATCCTTTTTTGCAAATGGAATGATTGACACATAGGTAAGTTCTAGGCATTATCATTCTTCTGGCAGCAACCTGCGGATGGTCGTGGGTTCCCACCTGGGTCTGTCTGCTTTCCTCCCACCATAATGCTGGCCGCTGTCGCATAAGTGAAATATTCTTGAGTACGGCGTAAAACACCAATGAAATAAATAAATAAATATTCCTGTGCCAACCTGTCCGATGATCATGGGTTATCCCCGGGCTCTACCCGGTTTCCTCTCACCATAACATAACACCATCGCATAAGTAGAATATCCCTGACTATGTACGACGTAAAACACCAACCAGATAAATAAGTAAAAAAAAAATATTCTTGCGGCCTTTCAACTAACAAGACACTCGGTGTGCCCATGCGCGATACGAGGTCAGGCTGACGCACACATGGATCGCTCAGAACGCATTGACATTTATTGTGGTATGCAATTCTTCGGTGAAAGCAAAAGTACAAATTGTTACACCTCGGGCTATGTTCGCAAAAGCGGAACAATCTGCGCCTTGTAAACACACAGCCAATAGTATCGTCTCTCTTAATATGTTGCCACGCGACAACTGCTAAAAGGCATGTCTTCGCCCCTGTCGCTTGACATTGTGTTGATTTCCAAATCAACCAATAGATCCACTCCAAAGCAAGCATATATATGTGTGATATAATAACAAAAACCTTTTAAATAAGGGGAATTTGTTGAGACGTGACCGTTGACCGACATCAAGGTTCTATAACCCTGAGTATTTACCAGTTTGATATGTTTTGACACAAACCAGTGCCAGTGGGAAGTTTGTAGACCCCTATTTATCTTACGTTATATGAGAGCGATATACTTATGTAAAATAGAAAGTTACCGTTTTTTCCATTGGCTGTGACATTCCTAAGCGTCTTCCAATCAAAGTTGCTGTTTTTTACCTGAGCATACCCACAGGTATCACCGGAAGTGAAGTCACATCGCAGTAACGAGGCTGAAGGTATAGACGTCATTTGTTTTGTACAGAGATTAGAAACCGGAAATAAACGCGTGACAGGAACGATGTACATTTAACTGAGTTTTCAAGAAGTTTCAAAACCCTAAATATCAAAAGGTAATTCCTTAATCGTACTAGCATCTATATGTAACTTACAATTCACTCTTTCGGGGGATCTGAAGACTTGCAACCAAAGTGCAACTGAGATACATATCGATAACTTATAAACTAGTATGGTACACGATTTGAATACCGATTTCATTCATTCGGCTAGAACTTTCCTAAATATATGTCTCTTAGTTGCACCGCCATTATTAATGACAAAGGCCAGCCAAAAATGCCAACTTTTGTTTACTGGGTCTGACTTAAGTTGTCAATCAAACTTGCCTGGGAAAGAATGTTTTTTGTTTTTGCTTTTTTTTTTGCCTTCTCCTTGCTTACCTGGACAAGACCCTTCCGAAATCGCAATATTGTCCACAGCGACAAGATCACGTGAGAATTTATCCGTGATGAAAACGAAGCGTAGATGTCGGACATCTGATTGGATGGTTACTGTAGTATTCTTCCAGTCATGCTGATACCGACCAATGAGCGACCAGAGTTTGGATCTGTCGCCTTGTCTCACTGATATCAGCGTGAGCTCGGTTACACGTATCTGGGAAATGGCGAATGAAAACCTTAAACACTTCACAGAGGAAGACACAATCTCTGGGAAGAGCAACTCGGCTGAATGGTCGCCTTGAATTGTAGGACCGTCAACATGAAGATAGTAACCTGGAATCAAATTTCATTTGTCGAATTCAACTATTATACATTTTATATTGTATGGCACTAAAACTGCTAACGTTTAACATGTTCAAGATTTGTTTATTTTTTAAATACACGCGTTTGTTTTAAAGATGATTTATTCCATATGCAGTATTTTATAAATACTTACATTTATTTCATACATGCAATCAATTATGTAGTAAGTTGCACGGGTTAATTGCTTAAATGGAGCGATTTGAAGTTTTCAGTGTACACAATTAACATTTTAATTGTCAGATCTTGGATGAACATGTTTAAGTATGTTACAATTAAACATTAATCACCTGTCTATTATCTGTTGCAGAGAGATGTTTATCGCGCATTTAAATGTTAAACATCTGTTTTTTCCGTGTACCTGTGTAACTATTCCTAGACGATTTATTAAAATGATGATTTAAACTCCAAAGCAGACGGATTGTCAAATACCCATAGGAGAGCGAACGACGGACCCTTTTACCGGCATCTGAACCCAAAAGGATAGTAGTCATATAAGCAAAATATTCTTAAGTAGGGAGCTAAACGCCAACCAAATTATGAAAAAAAAAATCATTGCTGTTTCCGTTAAACTCTGTTTACTAATCGTGGGAACTACGCTTTTTTGTTAAGAGAAGATGCAGAGCTGTGAGCCACGGAATCATTTTCTGTTGATCACCAAATAAAAAAACAAAATAAATTTAAAAATAAAAATAAATCAAAGAGTAAAACTAAATCAAAGAATAAACTGAATCAAAGAGTTAACGTTTGACACAGTGAATACAGAATTCCTGATGTATTGATTTTGCATTACGTGTCCCCCTACCGGTCCACAGCCAAAAGCCGCCATAACTTGCACCAAAAAAAAACATGACCGAAACGATTGAAGCATTTCATCTGTAACTTGCCTCGGTGAAGCCGTGAACTAAGTTCAAAATAACTAATTGTTTTGAAAAAAAGAAAGGAGTCAATAACAGGACAAAACGGCTTTAACTGCGTTGAAAACAAAGCCGTCATTAAACTATATCTTGATCTGTTACTTATCATGGTGAAGTCTCACGCCAAGTTTCAGTTCAATACGAGAAACCATCAAAGTACAAAAGAGGACACAGACGTCAATACTACTGAGAAACATGTAAACACGATATCCATGTTGCCATGGTAAAGCCATTTACGAAGTTTCAATACAACAGACGACGTGTAAATGTATATGTTCTCCCCTCCGATACTTTTACGGGACGAATCCTAGCGGTAAAATTTTAAATAACACGATATGGCAATTTACCCTTTAATGAACTAATCGAGGTGAATCCTGAAATTGGAAATTTGGCGTTACGTCGTCTCCATGACAACGCCCCGCGTGAGACGTCTTGGTAACCACACATGGAATCATCGAATGAGCAGTCAATCTTGGGCACTGTGTGAAGAAAACAAAGTCTGTTAAGTAGCTAGGGTTAAAATTGCTGCTTATCCGCTACATGTGCATACAGACAAGAAGTGTCCCATGAATTTGGTGTAAAATGTGTAGTCATCTGTATAGTGCTGCTTCACTGAAAATAGCATGCATTCTATAAGGACACCAGACAGGACACCAGGATAGACTATGCTGTACAGCCGCCAGGGAAGTTGGGAAGTTGCCCTCTCTAAATTCTGCAGGCTAAGCCAAGAAACCACGGGCAGCTAATTCAAGATAATTAAAAGTTAATTTAAGAAACCAAGCATTTTGAGTAATTCTAGACCAGTTAAATAAATTGCAAATAATATCATTGCATTTTTGACTTATTCTGCTTCAACCGTGGCGCAGGGTGGGGTGGGGTGGGGGGTGGGCGTGTAAACTGCTGTTATTTAGCCATTTACATGAACAGATAGAATACAGCCTTAACTGAGGTAAATTGACGAGATCCCGGATTTCAGAGGTTAAATGTTACAATTGCCAGCTATCACACTGCAGTAGTGTTACCCTGTATGCTGTAGTCTTTTATACTGGACAACAGGTCTCGGATATACAAGTACTTATAGTTTTTAAATTGTTAAAAAAGCTGTACATGCATAAACACCTGTCTGAATTGTATATCTACATCGGAATGTACTCACAAGAGGGTGTGATGACGTCACGAATCCACGTGACGTAGTGACGTAGCTTGGTGTAGACGCCTGGTTGTCCTGGCTGCCCACATTGCCCTCCCCAGCTGATGACGCCCTCCGCCTGCCACGTGTCGGACTCGCCGCGACAGATCAAAGCCCCTCCGCTATCACCCTGTCAACATACATACAAAGCAGTCAGTGGAAAGCTGGTAAGGTGCTACAGTATCAACCGCTAGCGCATGAAGTGTGAGTTCAATTCCGGTCTTTGACAGCGAAAACTTAGATTCCCCTGCTCCTATCGTCCGTGGGTTCTTCGTGACAATAAACGGCTGACGGTCATGTCACAGTTGACGCTTTTCTTACTACTATCACATTTAGATTGCCACAATTGTTTAAGAGAGACAAATTTTTCGTTCTGGTTGCCACCCCCATTGCCGTTCGCCTTGGTTGACCTTTGGAAATGATTGCCACTATGTTTTTCCTTGGGGTTGCCACCATTGCCTTCCTAACTGCTTCTCATGCCGTCCTCGTTACGACTTGTATCACTGCTTGCATTATGGTTGCCATTATTACTTTCCTTGGGGTTGCCATTACTGCTTTCCTATAAACTGCTTCCTACGCCACCTTCTTTACGGAACACCACTACTGCTTATCTCAATACTGTTGCCACGATTGCTTTCCTGGGTTTGCCATTACTGCTTTCCTATAAACTGCTTCCTACGCCACCCTCCTTACGGATACCACTACTGCTTATCTCAATACTGTTGCCACTATTGCTTTCCTTGGGGTTGCCATCACTGCTTTCCTGCTTCCTACGCCACCTTCCTTACGGAACGCCACTATTGTTTATCTCAATACTGTTGCCACTATTGCTTTCCTTGGGGTTGCCATCACTGCTTTCCTGCTTCCTACGCCACCTTCCTTACGGAACACCACTACTGCTTATCTCAATACTGTTGCCACGATTGCTTTCCTGGGGTTGCCATTACTGCTTTCCTATAAACTGCTTCCTACGCCACCCTCCTTACGGATACCACTACTGCTTATCTCAATACTGTTGCCACTATTGCTTTCCTTGGGGTTGCCATCATTGCTTTTTTAACAGCTTCCTACGGCACCTTCCTTACGGATACCACTACTGCTTATCTCAATACTGTTGCCACTATTGCTTTCCTTGGGGTTGCCATCATTGCTTTTTTAACAGCTTCCTACGGCACCTTCCTTACGGATACCACTACTGCTTATCTCAATACTGTCCCCACCATTACTTACCTTACAAGAGTCCATTTTCCCGTGTCTGTGTCCTGCACAAAACATATGCGGAGAAATCCGGCCAGGGTAAGCGGCATCACAGTCCCCTCTAGGCCATACCTTTACATCCGCTTTGAGGAGTTCGGCAGAGGGCATCTTATACTCCCCATCTATGTCAAAACATAGACATAAATAGATAAGTGTATCGTCACCTTACTTTCATTGAAGATACACTTTAGCTGATATTCATCTAATGATTTTTTTATCAGACATTAATTTCACCAGTTACGTGTGACCACTTGCCAGCTATCACATTGTCGTCGCAGCTCTGGTTTTACTCTCTATGCTGTATCCGTATTTCACCAGTTACGTGTGATCATTTGCCAGCTATCACACTCGTTGCTGCTCTGGTTTTACTCTGTATGCTGTACGTATTTATTTATTTTAAAGTAACTGGCGGTGTTATTTTCCTGATGGGCTCTGCCTCGGTTTACTTCAATCATAAACTTAGACACTGCCATGTACATGGAATATATTTGAGTTCTGCGTAAACAACTAATTAGATAGATGACGTCTGGGAATATTATAAGATAACGTGAATTATGGGACAAAATTTGCTTTCAAGAGTACATTATCTAGAATACTATATAAAATATAATTATAGACATACAGCATAGACAGTAAAACCAGAGCAGTGACAACACTGTTATAGTTGGCAAGTGGAAAATGGCAAAACTTAACCGTTGAAATATAGCCACTTGTCACTTTACCTCAGTTAGGGTTGTGTTCTAACAGCCCTAGTACCATGGCAGAATTAGTGGAAATTTGTAGTGGTGTTAATTGTGATACATTAGACGTTGCTGGTCTGGAATTACTCAAAATCCTGTGTTGTCATCCCATTTGTTGTCACACGTAACAAGTGAAATACTGTCAGCTGGAACGGTAATCTATTTCAAGAAGTCAACAGTCGTTTTGGGAACTGGCCTCGCGATTATTGACCTGGAACGTCCTTACAGGTTGACGGCTGGTATACAAATGTCTGTTTCTAAGCATAGATTCACTGTTATTTTCTCACCACTTGTTCTTTCCGTTGCTCCCCATCCAGCGATATAGCAGTTTTTCCAGGATGTCGCATTGCTCTGAACAGGTAGACAAATTGGCAAGACAAAGTCGCTGAAGATTATCGGCTTCAGGAGTCGAATGAGTGCCACGTCACCAGATTTTGCGTAGCGGTAGGTAGGGTGGATGAGCAGCTCGGACGCCTGGAGGATCTGTGAGAACTTTGACCCTCCGGAAATGAACGAAGATCCGACAAGGACGGTAATTCTAAATGGTGAAAGCTGGATCCTTCGAAGTGCAAAACATGAGTTACATACATAGTCCATTATATATTTAACACTGGTCAAAATCACATTTGAGGCTTTCAGTTTGATGGGAAATTCCACCGTTCCGAAAATCCACATGATGGTGGAATATACCTCCGGCATCCAATAATGTTTTGTGAGTGTTACCAAATATTATAAATCATGGATGGCATTTTCTGTTACAATGTGTAGTTTTAAAACTCCAATCAAGTTAAAATCCCTAACGTCAACAAAATAAGCATGTCCCATGCTATTTATCAATATCTATTCCATCCGCAAGAAAACCAAACTTGCATTTATATCTGCACCGGGCCATCAAAGATCTCCTAGCACACCACGTTTGTAACAACAGGGGAATCTCAACATTTTGACACTGTTTTATCTCTTATTAATAGTAAACCACGATGCCGCACCGACTCCAATCTCGTAAAAACTAGAATCAAATTATGGTCACATAATCTATAATAGGGGAGTTTTGAGTTCAAATTCCTTTATCGCTAACGGTAAAAAAGTCTACTGTATCAATTGACCTGTCACATATGTTCCGTAACTATTTTAAGAAATAGTTCGAGTAGACGAACGATGGAGAAAACTGAGGAAGTGTTAATTTCAGAAGTTCCTGAGGAAAGAGGTGTCACTAATGCCTCCGGAACACAGAGAGACAAGTGACCGGTAAGGTAACGTCAAAAAGGTCCCTAACATTTTTGATAAGTCAGGTACGGTAATACAGGAAGGTTATTTTTGCCATTAGGGACAGAAGAGTTCGAACTAAAAAATCACCTATTAGCTTGTCGTTACATATCAAGCAACCTGCATGTTATCAATCCGTCATGCGTAAGGCTTTTGTCTTCGGAATCTTAATACACTGGACGAGTTACTGTTACCAAATTCTTACATATCCACACAGTGGGCCGCCGTCATGATCCAGTCCACACTGAGGACGGTGCCACCGCAGATGTGCTGACCGTCACGACGTACTGACACCTGCCAGGGAACTTCACCGGCCCGCGCAAGCGTTCCGCCGAAGATGTAGTAGTTGACCTCAGGACGTTTGCTTCCCAGAAACCCACACGCTGGCGCTGTGTAGAGAACAAAGTATCGGGGGAAAATTTCTTCCTTATTCTTTACGAACAGTATAAATAAACGTCTTCATTTAATCATCAACCAAGATGGACGTTACAAGAACTAAGAAAGTAGCAAAGAAACGTGTAAAGAGAAGCAGTCAACAGTTCTCAGTGATGTTCGGAAGGCACAAGGTGTATATTAGGCGAAAAGGTGAAATCTGTATTCAAATCGTGCATCATTCTCGCATATAAGTTATCCATATTTGTGTGGCTGAGTTGCACTTTGATTGTAACTGTTCATATGCTCAATGTCGCGATGTAAATCAACACGATCAATACACTTTCCCTAGCCGTGGGTTAAGTGGAATTAGACACAATCATGAAGCAAAGTGCTGGAGATTCTGAACGCTCTGTCCATATTTATTTTCGAGACTTATACTCGTTGTGTAACTCAAGAGACTTGGACTGAAGGACTAACACACCAGTTTTTGCTGTTATAGCTTATAACGTCGAATGGAATCGCTTAGTGAATTGGAAAGATTGGGCATGGGGAGGATAACTCGCTAATAGCTTCAGCACATAGTATTCATATGGAGAACAGGTATAGGTCAACCAAAATTTTTACCCATCGGAAAACCTATACACTGCTGATATGTATATGGTTTCCTCCAATTTCACATAGATGCAATCATATCAGCTTAAAGGAGAAGAAAATTTAAATATCAAACAAATACCGTTGAAAAAAGTATACATTTCCTTGCAGGTGTATGCCATAAAAAAATTCAAATATGTACCTCAAGTTCATAAATTATACATAAAGTCAGCGCTAAAATCCTCTGTGGGCGACTCTATTTTGCCTAAGAACTTGTCCTGAAGTCTTCTGTGTTAGGAAGAGAATTGCCGTCGGAAACCGCCGAAGTGCAGTTCGTACATTTCCGGTAGAACTCTTCTTCCCAGAAGGTAGCGAACTGTACAGTTCGTTTTCCGCTTGACGATCGGAAAACCGGAAAGATGGACGCAGGTAAGTTTACACGAACAAGCCGGCAGTTTTAACGACTCTCATTGGCTGAGAGGCAACACAACCCCAGCATAAATTACAGTGTTAGAGATGGAGGACGCAATTAACTCAGCGATTTATGCCAGCTTTGCCGTTTTCAGACTTTACGTGTATGGCGAGGAAAAATCGCAAAATTATGCAGCAGGCACCACCAGATAGAAAAACATATGCTCTTTTCAGCCTATAGTGTCATTGTTTTAAGTTTTCTTCACCTTTAAGAGCAACATATTGATTGGTCTGTAAGCCAAGGCTTGAATAAACTCGTAATAAGTTTATTATGGCTGCTGTGGGAATGTAGGCATTAAATCATGTGTTGGATCGTTTTCTGGAACCATGCAGCTTCAAAAAATTTAAAGTGAGTATAAAATCAGCCACTGAAGCTGAATTCATTCATACAATAGTATTCCAAAAATGTTCTAAAATATTTTTTAAAAGTCTACACTGCTTATTACGAAAATAAATAACAAACAATCGTCAGCACCTAGCCACTCATTTGGTGACGCCATTTTGCCATGTGATATCTGTGACGTCACAAAATCTGGTATCTCTCCCGTATCATCGATATTAAAGAATGTGACAATGAGAAAATACAAAGAAAAACGCCTGATGTCGAAACAAAGGGTATCAGCTCTGTTCCGTGTTCAAAGGGTCGATGTTTCTTTTAGTTTAGTTTGTCGTGTTTTAGCGGTTCTGATCGTCGTCGTCCTGTATGGGTGTAAGCATGTGGCCTAGTTGGCTGTACCGACTCGAGACAATTTACAGAACATTGCCGGACCTTCCGATTGGTAACAGACTCTTTCATTCAGAGTTTTGGAAGATGTCTTGGTAATAAAACTGATTTTGTTAAGGAAAAATAATTCAGTCACAATATTTTTCTTCAAGCAATAACTCTCCCGAGGTTGTTTTCTTGACAGCTCATCCTGACAAGTTACTGACAAGTTCTTAAAGCCTCTTCAAGATGGCTACTCGGAGAGAATTGTCCGTCAGTGCCATAAAACGGAAGATAGTTACTCGGAAGAAACACTCACCTGACTGTTTTGCCCGTAATATGTCATACTCCAGGCGAAAACCCCGACGGGAGACAACTCTGTCTGACACGAACACCAGTGTAATCACATTTCCGCTGGACGTTATATTAGACGGAAGGTCTGATCCACAAAACCGACCCAGAAGGCTGCTTCTGTTTGTGTTTTCTCCAGCGTGTGCCGTTAAGCTGTCCCATCGGCAGTTTCTTTCCCATTCAAGTTGGAAGTTTGTGTAGGAAATATGTATTCGCTGAAAAATCAACAGGGCAACCAGAAAAGTCAAAAGTAGATGAACCGATGAAGTAGAACCATCCATCAATCTTACCTTAGGGTTTTATTCTAACTGCCTAAAAAGTAGCGAGTTGTACACCCACTATCACCATAGCTTAAGCAGAATTGAGTTTAAAAAAGCAATGATGTCAATTTGCAATTTATCAGACATCACAGGTCTAGATTTACTCTAAATCGTGTGTTTTCATCACATTTAAAAAATGACAGCCTGTTATTTGTAACGTTTCCTCTCACCATAATAAGGCCCTCAATGGCTCAGTCGATCGCTGTACAAGTACAGCTCATGCTGGCTTCCCCTCCGGCAGTATACGTGGGAAGGTCTTCTAGCAGCCTGCGGATGGTCGCGGTGTTCCCCTGGGCTCTGTCCGGTTTCATCCCATCATAAGGCTGGCCACCGTCGTATAAGTGAAATATTCTTGAATACGGCGTGAAACATTAATCAAATAAATAAATAAATCTCACCACAATGATGACCGCCGCCGTTTACGTGAAATATTTTTGATAATTAAAGACGTACAGCATAGAGAGTAAGACCAGAGCAGCGACTTCAGTGAGACTGACGTAAAATACCACTTAAATAAATAAATATTATGTATTATAATGAAATCCATGCGTCCAGACAGACATTCGTATACCAGCCGTCAACCAATAAGGATGTTCCAGGTGAATAATCACAGGGCCAATTCCCAGAGCCACGTACAACACAAAAAGTATATAAGTATGAAATTAGGCCGCAACCAGAGCAAAAACAAACAGCATACACAGTAAAACAACAGCAGCGACGACGGTGTGATAATTGACAAATGGCCACATGTACCCGGCTAAATACGGTCTCTCATCAGTTTAGGCCGGGACTGTATATGCATCTTTAGTCTCACAGTTAGACAGGTGCAGTGCATGTACTGTAGTCTCTGAGATTTCGGAGCCGTATATGCATCTTTAGTGTTATAGTTAAGCTGGGGCTCTTTATGCATCTTTAGTCTCCCAGCAATGGTTGGGGTGGGGAAGCGGGAGGGGGGGGGGGGGGTGTATATGCAATTTTAGTCTGGCTGTTAGGCCGTGACGGTATATGCATCTTCACGGCAAGGGCGGGTATGTTATGCATCTTTAGTCTCACGGCAAGGGCGGGTATGTTATGCATCTTTAGTCTCACGGCAAGGGCGGGTATGTTAATTGTTATGCACCTTTAGTCTCGCGGCAAGGGCGGGTATGTTATGCACCTTTAGTCTCACGGCAAGGGCGGGTATGTTATGCACCTTTAGTCTCGCTTTTATTCCGTGACTGTATATGCATCTTTAATCCGAGAATTATACGCCAGGATTGTAACTGCATCTTAGTTTAAACTGGATGATAGGCCTTTAACAAGTGTTAGGTGTATATGTGCTGTATATATGCCGAAGGTCGAACGTCATAATTCAATGAATAATCCTCAAAATGAGCAATCAAGGCGGGTACTCAGATAACGATGGACTTACCTCTCCTGCGGAAGCCCTGATCTTCCACACACATTTGGTTTCTAAAGGGTAATTCCCGACACCGAAGTTTGGTGATTGGATCACACCTTTTTTGTCAGATACGACGACGCCGTCTGGTGAGCATCCGGCAACATCCGAGTTCCCAGGGGCCTTAACTTGTGAAGCTGAAGTTAGCTGGAGTGTATTCATGGAAGTTGGTACTGTGGTTGCTTTCGTTGTTACCTGATATGTATTATAAGTCGTAGATGTGTCCTCGTAGCTAAGCGTTCCCTGTGAACTGATTGCAGAAGTGAGGAAAAGGTCTTCCTTTAAAATTTGTTTTGTGGTAATAGGCATCATCTGGAGTTTTCTCCCGTGGATCTCCATCTCTCCGGGAGGGGGCACTGTAGTCGCTCGGAATAAGTGTCCAGTTGTTTTCAGGTATGTTGGAAGTTGAGAATGTTGACTTGGTGTAGATTTTAGTTCCATCACAGGTGTGTTTTCTAAATAAAAAATGATAGCAATCATAAACTGAAGAAAAATCTCACAAAATACACATTTAGGAATTTTAGATACTAAAATTCGTTTTACAACAGTGTCATGTTTATGCTCACCTCCTTTCAAAATAAATATGCTGAGTAGAAACCCATGTTTATTGCCAACATCATCTGACCAAAACCTCAAGCACACAGCGCTGTCTATTGTTACAGGGCGAGGGGAGATAACTCCACAGTGGCGGAGAAGTGATTGGCCGGTCTGAGAGCATGTTCCATGGAATATCTCCACGCCATCCCATTTACATCCGGGTAAGTATTCCAGGTCAAACATCATAAACGACAGCTTTGCTCTCTGAATCAAAAACAAACCACACATGATGTTCAAAAAACTAATGTTCACAAATACCTACTAGTTAGGCAAATTAAACGTCACCACTACAACAAAAAAATTCATTTTATGCTAGGAACAGAACTGGACAGAGACCTGCGGCTGGTGATTGTGTAATAAGGACAGAAACATTTATTGACATTAAGATATTAAAATGAAGATTGAAACTAAAATAGTTTATGAGTTCATTATTTGTAATTATAGCCGTGTTATAATTGGTATTTCTTTCAGGAACGTAACTCTTTACTAGATACATAGACCTGGACATCCCCGAGATGTTTTCTCTTTGCATTGTTTTCAGGTTATTGTTTGTGAAACGCGCCAAACAAAACATTTTGAGCAATTCAAGATGAAAGGACATCTAGTAAATTCTAATTGCGCTGTTTTTTTTTTCATAATTCTGCTAAAGCCTTTTGCTAGGGGGAGTGTCAGATGCTATATTATTAAGCTTAAACATATAGAATGAAACCGTGGAGGAGGTAAATTGACAAGAGACCGTATTTTGCCGGTTGCTTGTGATCATTTGCCAGCTATCATCATTGTTGTCGCTGCTCTGGTTTCACTCGCTATATGCAGTGTTTGGCATAATTTCATTTTATTCGAGTCAAACAAGATGTCACTAAATGGTTTTAAAAACATTAATAATACATATCTACTAGTATTTTGATCATAAATATGGGGGGGGGGGGCTCCGTGGCCGAGGTGGTTAGCGTGCCAGCGCAACGCAATGAGCCAGGAGCGTTTCACTAATGCGGTCGCTGTGAGTTCAAGGCAACCTCATGCTGACTTCCCCTACGTTCGAACGTGTTAAAGTCTATCAGCAAGCAGCGGGTGGTCGTGGGTTTCACCCGGAATCTGCCTGTTTCCTTTCATCATAATGGCCGCCGCTGTATAACTGAAAATATTCTTGACAACGGCGTAAAACACCAATCAAATAAATAAATTAATAAATTATAGATATCCCCACTACTGAC